>NC_053023.1:545550549-545723756 GCF_003073215.2 Triticum urartu
AATCCTCCCACTCGGGGGCTTAGCTGCAGTCCAGTACTCGCCTAAGTTCTCTCACTCGGGGACTTAGCTGCAGTCCGGTACTCGCCTAAGTTTGAAAAAATCCTACCGAGTGGAGAGCAATCCTCCCACTCGGAGGCTTAGCTGTAGTCTAGTACTCGCCTAGGCTCTCCCACTCGGGGGCTTAGCTACAGTCCAGTACTCGCCTAAGTTAAAAAATCCTACCGAGTGGAGAGCAACCGTCCCACTCGGGGGCTTAGCTGCAGTTCAGTACTCGCCTAAGTTTAAAAAATCCTACCGAGTGGAGAGCAACCCTCCCACTCGGAGGCTTAGCTGCAGTCCAGTACTCGCCTAAGTTTAAAAAATCCTACCGAGTGGAGAGCAACCCTCCAACTCGGGGGCTTAGCTGTAGTCCAGTACTCGCCTAAGTTTAAAAAATCCTACCGAGTGGAGAGCAACCCTCCCACTCAGGGGCTTAGCTGCAGTCTAGTACTCGCCTAGGCTCTCCCACCGGGGGCTTAGCTGCAGTCCAGTACTCGCCTAAGTTTTAAAAATCCTACCAAGTGGAGAGCAACCCTCCCACTCGGGGGCTTAGCTGCAGTCCAGTACTCGCCTAAGTTTAAAAAATCCTACCGAGTGGAGAGCAACCCTCCCACTCGGGGGGGCTTAGCTGCAGTCTAGTACTCGCCTAAGCTCTCCCACCCGGAGGCTTAGCTGCAGTCCAGTACTCGCCTAAGTTTGTAAAATCCTACCGAGTGGGGAGCAACCCTCCCACTCGGAGGTTCGGAGCTACACCACAAGTACAACGTGCGCTCCATCCCTATCCGCAAGGACGACGAGGTGCAGGTCGACTGCAACCTTCTCCTTCGGAGCTACACCACAAGTACAACGTGCGCTTCATCCCTATCCGTAAGGACGACGAGGTGTAGGTCGACTGCAACCTTCTCCTTCGGAGCTACGCCACAAGTACAATGTGCGCTCCATCCCTATCCGCAAGGACGACGAGGTGCGGGTCGACTGCAACCTTCTCCTTCAGAGCTACGCCACAAGTACAACGTGTGCTCCATCCCTATCCGCAAGGATGACGAGGTGCGGGTCGACTGCAACCTTCTCCTTCGGAGCTACGCCACAAGTACAACGTACGCTCCATCCCTATACGCAAGGACGACGAGGTGCAGGTCGACTGCAACCTTCTCCTTCAGGACTACGCCACAAGTACAATGTGCGCTCCATCCCTATCCGCAAGGACGACGAAGCGCAGGTCGACTGGAGTCGCCACCTCAGAGATACATCTCCAGCGCAAAGACTATTCCGAGCAGAGAACAAAGTCCACTTGAGGGCAAAACGCAAGAATATTCGGAAATAAACCAAATTCGGATAAATCCTAAAGTTCCAAGCAGCAAACCAAAAGTATTCGAGCATCAAGCCCGAAGGAGTTTAACGGTTACAGCAACCACTCGACATTCCGAGGAAAATTTAAAGCAGATTCAAGTCTCATAAGTTCGTTCACTCGGCAGGAGGAGGGCTAGCGGGCTCAACGAATTCGTCCAGGTCGATTCCATCCGCGATCCGAGTGGCAGCAGCGATGAAAGTCTCCATGAAGGACTGGAAGTCATGCCTTTTGGTGTTAGCGACCTTGATCGCCGCCAATTTATCGTCACGAGCTTCCTGGCAGTGGACTCGCACCAAGGACAGCGCCACGTCAGCACCACACCGGGCGGAGGACTTCTTCCATTCCTGCACTCGGTCAGGGATCTCGTTGAGTCGAGCCATCAGGGATTCCAGATCATTTTGGAGTGTCGCCCTTGGATAGAGGAATGTGTTGACTCATGAGACTGCCTCCTTCAGGCGCGCGAGGTAGCTTGTGACGCTGGCAACACGAGACTCCGGTCGGAGCACTTTCATTGCATTTTCATCGCAAACTGGAGAAGCGATAGGGTCCAGACCCGTCTCGACCTTTCCAGTTTCCTCGTCAAAGTCTTGGCAGAATTCTGCAGCCAAAAATTAGTGAGTCGACCAGACAGGATCCGTTCACAAGCATCAACACAGTCGGTTTAAAAGAAACACCTTCCAGCATAAGATAAAGCTTCTTGGCGAGAGTTCTCAGATAAGCCTCCGTGTCATTCCTCTTGTGGACCGCAGACTCCAGCTTTTCGTTCAAGGTAATTTTGTCCTTCTTCAGACGACTCACCTCTCGGTTAGACTCGTTGAGACAGGACTTTAGCTTGGTCACCTCCCCTTCTAGTGCTTCGACTAACGCCAGCTTCTGGTCTGCGAGGGCAGTTTTATCTTGGGCTTCCTTCTATGCAGCGGCGAGGTCCGAGTCCTTCTTCTCCAGAGCCAACTTCATTTTCTCTGCAAAAGAAGCAATTAGATCAGACAAGAGCTCGAAGACATGTTTTAAAAAGACAGTCGACAGGCGGTTACCTTCCATACCAGCAGCTTCGTCTTGAGCTTTCTTCAGATTCTGCTGGGCCAACTCCAAGTCGAGGTTGAGTTGCATCTGCTTCTCCTCAAGTTCAGCAAACTTGGAAATGAGAGTACAAGACTTCTGCAGAAGGCAAAAGACGTGTCAATTGACAAGATCAAGGGTTATTCACTTCCGAGTGGATACAACTTAAAGAAGTTCGCTTAGACCCCAGCCGACTGCACACAGTCGACTGCGGTCTCGGGGGCTACACCCAGCGGGTGCACTTGGCGTGCCCCCGCTGATTAAGACCCAACTCGACCGGTCCGCCCGGGTCAAGTCAAAAAAACTGTTCAGACCCCAGTCGACTGCCAGCAGTCGACTGCAGTCTCGGGGACTACACCTAGTGGGTGCACTTAGCGTGCCCCCACCGGTTCCGATCTCATTCGACCGGTCCGCCCGGGTCGAGTGGAAGAAAAGAAAGGAAGGTAGAACTCAGACCCCAGTCGACTACCAGCAGTCGACTGTGGTCTCGGGGACTACACCCAGTGGGTGCACTTGGCGTGCGCCCACCGGTTCAGATCCTACATGCCCAGACCGAGTGGAAGAACACAACTACCAAAGACAACAAAACACCCAGTGGGTGTACTGATTCGACGCAAACAACAGGAGATTGTATAGAAGAAAAATTTTCGGGTAGCATATCCTGATAGAGCAAGGTCGGTTGAAAGTCTACTTACCTGGACATTGGCCCGGAGAGCAGCGCTGGCGTCATAAGCAGCCTGGCTATTCTCATGCACCATCTTCATCCGCTCCATCATCATGTCAGCCTGACGGATGGATTCCGCATCCGCTTCTGACTGGTTGTCCGGAACGGGGTAGCTGGTGAAAAAGAGAGCAGACGATCCAGGTGTGGCAGCTTGGAGCTCTGTGGCGTGGAGTTGGACGACTGAAGGAATCACTGGTGCAGTCGACAGTGCGGGGTGCTCACTCGACAAGGGTGCAGCGAAGGTTACAGAGGCCCTGCCCGCGTCTTCAGATTGACAGACGGGTGGTGGTGTTGTTGGCCTTTGCTGAGACATGTTGCCAGCTGCTGCCTTTTTGCTCTTCCTGGGCTTAAGAGCCACATCTTCATCGTCATCTGGAAGATCGATGACGTTGGGTGGAGCTGCAAGACAAATCAGTCGACCCCAAGTGAACCTCTAGAATGCAATCGACCAAGTAATCAAGAACACGATCATAAGAGTTTCTACCTGGGTTGGAGGTAACCGCGTCTTCCATCTCCTCGTCCCAATGTAGCAGCACTGCAAGTGTCCGTACTCAGTCGGTTACGTTCTGTTGCTCAAGTCGATGAAAAGAACAAGTCAGATGATTACCCGGAGATGGTAGGGACGGTCATTTTGATCCTGGGCAAATCCTTGGGCATTTTGGAGGAGGTGGCCTTCGGTCCTTTTGGAGCTGGAGGCGGCACAACCTTGGGCTGCTTTGGGTCCTTCTCAATCGGCGCTGGAGAAGACGTCCGGGGGCGCTTCGAAGACTGCCCAGTCGGCGCGGTCGCCAGGTCCGGGGTGCTCGCCGGGTCGTCTGCGTGCTTGGATCTCCTCTCTCTGCGAGGAGGCGTGTCGACTTCTTCGTCATCGCTCGAGTCGTCGCTCTCCTCGTCCTCCTCTGCATCTGAGTGCCACTCGCCGCTCTCGCCCCCACTCGCTCCCTCCTCGATGTCTTGCTCCTGCACTCCGTTGGGCATCGAGTACATGTCAATGAGAGCCTGAAATAACAACGAGCAAAAGGAGTACAGTCGACCATCAACAGGTGTCACACAGTGAATCGGAAAGATATTTGGGAAAGCAGAATCATACCTGCTCCCGCTGGCGCGAGTGGTCGAATGGAATCACCCTCCTAGACCCCCGGGGGTTGTCTTTGTTGCTGGTGATTCCCATCAGCCACTTCTCCAAGATGTCCTCACTGACGTCCTCCGGGTGGATCCGAGTGGAGTCCTTGAGTCCAGAGTACATCCACATCAGATGATCACGGGCGTGGAGCGGTTGGATGCGTCGACCGAGAAAGACCTCCAGCAGGTCCATCCCAGTCACCCCGTCGCGGACGAGTTGGACGACCCGCTCGACCAGCACCTTGACCTGTGCCTTCTCTTCGGGAACCACCTTCAAGGAGGAAGGCTTCTCCACTCGAGCCAGGGAAAAGGGAGGAAGTCCAGTCGACTGACCCGGGGTCGGCTGATCCTTGCAGCAAAACCAAGTCGATTGCTAGCCGCGGACCGAGTCGGGAAGGATCATCGCCGGGAAGGTGCTCTTGTTCCTCATCTGGATCCCTAGGCCCCCGCACATCTGGATCATGTGCGTCCTCTCATCACTCGGATTGGCCTTTTTGACCGACTGGGAGCGGCAGGTGAAGATATGTTTGAAGAGGCCCCAGTGCGGTCGACAGCCCAAGAAATTTTCACACATTGACACAAATGCAGCCAGATAGACTATGGTGTTTGGAGTGAAGTGGTGGAGCTGAGCCCCAAAGAATTTCAAAAAGCCCCGAAAGAAAGGATGGGGAGGCAGAGAAAATCCGCGATTGACGTGGGTGGCGAGGAGAACGCACTCACCCTCCCTTGGATGCGGCTCGGTCTCGTTCCCCGGGAACCGCGCCGATTTGTGGGGGATCAGTCCCCCCTCCACCAGGTCGTCGAGGTCGTCCTGGCTGATCGTCAAGCGGATCCAGTCATCCTGGATCCAGCCCGGCGGCTGGCCGGATCTCGACAAGGATCCGCCTCGGCTGGTCCGCTTGCCCTTCGCCTTCGCGGTCGCCTTCTTCGTGCACTCCAGCGCCACCTTCTTCTCTTTTCCCATGGCAACAGATCAAGTTCGAGTGAGGGTTCGGCGACGAGAGCAGAAGCGAGTGTGGCGGAGAGGTCGAAGGAAGAAGAAAAGAGAATGGGAGCGCACGGTGCAGAGACCCGGTCCGGTGCCTTTTATAAGGTCATTCCCCGAGTGACTAACTGGTAGGCCCAGACGATCTAAACAAACCCCGCAACAGTCGCGCGCGCAGTACGTGGCCAAAAAGGTGGCGCGGAGATCAAGGAGACCTGCTTAATCCGTCCCGATTACCGCGGCCTCGCCCGTCTGGCGCGCTTCCTGAAATTCGAATCCCGCGAAATCTACAGAGAGCAGAGCAGCTGGTCAGACAGAAAACATCCTCCACATTATCATTCGGAATTCTACCATGAAACTTCACTCGACAAAAACTAAGAATGGACCAAGGCGACTGAAAAAGAAGTTGATGTTGTCTCCTCAGTTCATTGTTCCAAAACAAGTTATACTCATAGCATAAAGAAGGAGTCGGAAGTGTTCCCAACTCCTTCCTCACTCAAACCCTGATCCATTCGGGGGATAATGATGAAGCTATGTACCTAGGGTAGGGTCATGGATCTGTCCAAGATACCCTCCCCAAGGACATCTCTAAAGGAACCAGAAGCGGTCGAAGCAAAATCATCATCCACTCGACCGTGAAGCTATGTTCCACTCGGCAGTATAGAAGACACTCGACTATGCGAACAACCACTCAACGAAACAAGAAACCACTCGGAGTGTAGAAGACCTAACGTCACTCAGGATGACAACGGTCGGTCATTCACTCTGCAACCTTAAAGATCATTTATATCTCTTTATTACTAGCGTTACCAGTAACACCCTGCCTTAATGTACATTGAACCCTTTGTAACATGGGCTGGCTGGGGTCCTGGCGCACTCTATATAAGCCACCCCCTCCTCCGAGACAACGGTTTGCACCCTTTGTAATTCACATGCATATATCCAGTCGACCGCCTCCGGGCTCTGAGACATAGGGATGTTACTTCCTTCAAGAAGGGCATGAACTCGTAAAACTCGCGTGTACAACTCCTCCATAGCTAGGATCTTGCCTCTACATTCCTACCCCCTATTCTACTGTCAGGCTTAGAACCACGACACCCCCTCCTTCCTTATCTTCTCTCCTTCCCTTCCTTCTCTCCTACTCGTACTTGGAAAGGGGGGAATCCTACTCCCGATGGGAGTAGGACTCCCTAGGGCGCGCCATAGTAGAGGGCCGGCCCTCCTCCTCCTCCACACCTTTATATACGGGGGAGGGGGCATCTCATAGACACACAAGTTGATCATTGATCTCTTAGCCGTGTGTGGTGCCCCCTCCACCATAATCCACCTCGGTCATATCGTAGCGGTGCTTAGGCGAAGCCCTGTTCCGGTAGCATCATCATCATCGTCATCATGCCGTCGTGCTGACGAAGCTCTCCCTCGAAACTCTGCTAGATCGTGAGTTCGTGGGACGTCACCAAGCCGAACGTGTGCAGATTGCGGAGGTGCCGTACCTTCGGTGCTAAGATCGGTCGATCGTGAAGACGTACGACTACATCAACTGTGTTGTCATAACGCTTCCGCTTACGGTCTACGAGGGTATGTGGAAAACACTCTTCCCTCTCGTTGCTATGCATCACCATGATCTTGCATGTGCGTACGATTTTTTTTGAAATTACGGCGTTCCCCAGCAGGTGTCTTCTAGATTAGTTAGGTGTCACTTGGGAGCCTCCATCAAGATTGTGGAGTTGAACCAAGGAGTTTGTACGGGCAAGGAGATTGACTACTTCGTGAAGATCTACCCTAGTGAGGCAAGTCCTTCGTGGGCGATGGCCATGGTGGGATAGACAAGGTTGCTTCTTCGCGACCCTTCATGGGTGGAGCCATCTGTGGACTCGCGCAGCCGTTACCCTTCGTGGGTTGAAATCTCCATCAACGTGGAGGTACGATAGCACCACCTATCGGAACCACGCCAAAAATCTCCGTGTCTACATTGCGTTTGCTCCCTACAAACTCCTCCCTTTACCTTCATATGCAAATGTTTTACGTTCTGCTGCTATACTCTTAGACTTGCATGTGTAGGTTGACTGCCTGACTTGTTCTAAGTTGCTAAAATCTGCCAAGACTTAAAATTGGGAAAAGGCTAGATTTTTATTTGGTCAAGTAGTCTAATCACCCCCCTCTAGAAATACTTTCGATCCTACATACTCCCTGCACCTTGTCAATACGCCGCCCCTTATAATGATTGACTACACTGAGAAACAAAAAAAATAGTACCAAACATTACAATATGATCATCTTCCATTAACCACTCCACACTTGTCAATAGCGTCATCTTTGGCTGGCCACTCCACACCTGCCAAATTAAGTCCAATTGTGCATCATATAGTGAGAGAAGAATGGTCTTAAATGAAGTGGGGATCTCACTTTGGATATCATGCGGTTGCCTCAGCCATGTCCACCTCACAATGTTCGTGCTTTGCTACGTACTAAATGGCGGTTCCCGTAAACCTGGGTTTGTCGAGTAAGTTCCATATGAACTAAATATATGAGCTTGATTCAATGTGTATTGAATATACGTTGCGAAAACAAGAGGCATGTCAGAGAATTTAATTTCAGTCTGAATCTTACAAGAGACAACTATGATTAATCCCTCGCTAAAAAACTGGGCATAAGTTACACTAGCAATAACCCTGAGAATATACTGAAAATTGACACACTAATTAAACTATTGATGCATTTGAAGTCCTAGAAAACTTAATTACCTTGCATTCCTACCCATGCAGTTGGCCTCCAACAACAAATGTCTTCATATTACTGCCATGTAAATTAAGGTTAGTGTAATCCACTCCCAGCCTGCGGAAACTTCAACAAATATCACAGAAGTAAAACATTTTTTAAATGAAGGCAAAAGCTTCGCCTCATCTCATTAATAAAGAAGGAAAACCGAACAAAGTTTTACGAGGCCATTAAGCCTCCACAAATGGAAAAAAGGAAGCCTCCTCTCACGGCATCAGAGAGCCCAAATGTTTTGCCCTCGCAAGTACCCAATTTTTAATCTCCAAGTGGATGCTGTTAATTAGCAAAGAAGGCAGGGAGGACTTGCTTCTAAAACTCTAGCATTCCTCTCATTCCAGATCTCCCAACAGACGAGCATGAGGAGTGAAGAGTTTGCCCTTATCCGATGACCGCGCCGGAGGACAGTGGATGTCCACCAATGTTGAACCGTGTGGAAACCTCCCCAGGCCGCAAAGTTTAGTTCTGGTACATCAAACCACGTATTTACGGCCGCCCATACTCTGAGTGAGTAGCCGCATTGGAAAAGGATGTGTGCGGCAGATTCAGGCTCCCTCTTGCATAGCGGGCACATCCCACAATTTGGCCAACCCTGCTTCTGAAGGCGTAAACGATTCTAGGAGGAACATGTATTGTGTTCATAAATCATTCGGAACAAAGAATGAATAACTAATGAACTTAATACAAATGATCAAATATCTACTACTCTATCTTCTAAACAGAAGAACAAGCTGCACGTAGATGTTTGCCCGCTGATGAAGGTGTTTCATGAGTATAGTCTCATGTTCTTTTGTGGCCTATGAACCTCAAATCTTAATTAGTAGAACAACAAAATAGCTTCTACTTTTCATTAGAAAAGAATTAGAAAAACAACACCTTTCAAAACATGATGTGTTAGTAATTGGCTCTGGTGATGGCCTTGTAGCTGAGAGCCGCCAGTCCACCACGGATTTAACTGAACACGCAACAAATTGCAGTCCAATTTAATCCCTCACTAAAAAACTAGGCATAAGTTACAGTAACAATAACCCTGAGAATATACTGAAAATTGACACATTGATTAAAATATTGATGCATTTGAAGCCCTAGAAAACTTAATTACCTTGCATTCCCGCCCATGCAGTTGGCCTCCAACAACAAATGCCTTCATATTACTGCCATGTAAATTAAGGTTAGTGCAATCCACTCCCAGCCTGCGCAAACTGCAACAAATATCGCAGAAGTAAAATATTTTTTTAAAACGGAGGCAAAAGCTTTGCCTCATCTCATTAATAAAGAAGGGGAACCGAACAAAGTTTTACGAGGTCCAATAAGCCTCCACAAATGGAAAAAGAAAGCCTACTCTCGCGGCACCAGAGAGCCCAAATGTTTTGCCCCCGCAAGTACCCAATTTTTAGCCTACAAGTGGATGCTGTTAATTAGCAAAGAAGGAAGGGAGGACTTGCTTCTAAAAGCTCTAGCGTTCGTGTCATTCCAGATCTCCCAACAGACGAGCATGAGGAGCGAAGAGACTGCCCTTCTCCGATGACCGTGCCGAGGGATAGTGGATGTCCACCAATGTTGAACCGTGTGGAAACCTCCTCAGGCCGCAAAGTTTAATTCTGGTACATCAAACCTCGTCTTTACGGACGCCCATACCCTGAGTGAGTATCGGCATTTGAAAAGGATGTGTGCCGCAGATTCAGGCTCCCTCCTGCATAGATGGCACAACCCGCAATTTGGCCGCCCCCGCTTCTGAAGGCGTAAATGATTCTAGGAGGAACGTGTATTGTGTTCATAAATCATTCGGAACAAAAAATGAATAACTAATGAACTTAGTACAAATGATCAAGTATCTACTGCCCTCACTTCTAAACAAAAGAACAAGCTGCATGTAGATCTTTGCCCGCTGATGGAGGCGTTTCATGAGTATAGTCTCATATGTTTTTTGCAGGTAGAGTATAGTCTCATGTTGACCATGTAGAACCGAAGTGCACTTTGCACTGTCAGACGTTTCATTGTTTTCTCTGCTCCCTTATAGTCTTTTGTGGCCTCTGAACCTCAAATCTTAGTACAGTAGTAAAATAGCTTCTACTTTTCATCAGATTTTTTTTAGAAAAAACAACACCAATGTTCCGATTCAAAACATGACGTGGTAGTAATTGGCTCTAGCTGAGAGCCGCCAGCCCACCACGGATTTGAGCGAACATGCAGCGAATTGCAGTTCAATTTAATCCCTCACTAAAAACTGGGCATAAGTTACACTAAAAATAACCTTGAGAATATACTTAACTGTTTAAACTATTGATGCATTTGAAGTCCAATAAAACTTAATTTCCTTGCATTCCTGCCCATGGAGTTGGCCTCCAACAACAAATGCCTTCATATTACTACCATGTAAATTAAGGTTAGTGTAATCCAGTCCTAGCCTACGCAAACTGCAACAAATATCACAAAAGTAAAACATTTTTTTAAACAGAGGAAAAAGCTTTGCCTTATCTGATTAATAAAGAAGGGAAACCGAACAAAGTTTTATGAGGTCCGTTAAGCCTCCACAAATGGAAAAGGAACCTACTCTCGCGGCATCAGAGAGCCCAAATGTTTTGCCCTTGCAAGTACCAAATTTTTAGCCTCCAAGTGGATGTTGCTAATTAGCAAAGAAGGCAGGGAGGACTTGCTTCTAAAAACTCTAGCGTTCCTCTCATTCCAGATCTCCCAACAGACGAGCATGAGCAGCGAAGAGACTGCCCTTCTTCGATGACTGCGTTGAAGGACAGTGGATGTCCATCAATGTTGAACTGTGCGGAAACCTGCCCGGACCGCAAAGTTTACTTCTGGTAGATCAAACCCTGTCTTTACGGCCGCCATACTCCGAGTGAGTACCAGCATTGGAAAAGGATGTGTGCCGCAGATTCAGGCTCCCTTTTGCATAGCTGGCACAACCCACAATTTGGCCAACCCCACTTCTGAAGGCGTAAACGATTCTAGGAGGAACGTGTATTGTGTTCGTAAATCATTCGGAACAAAAAATGAATAAATAATGAACTTAGTACAAATGATCAAGTATCTACTGCTCTAACTTCTAAACAAGAACAAGCTGCATGTAGACGTTTTGCCCGCTGATGGAGGCGTTTCATGGGTATAATCTCGTGTGTTTTTTTGCGGGTAGAGTATAGTCTCATGTTGACCTTGTAGAAACAACGTGCACTTGGCACTGTCGGGCGTTTCATTGTTTTCTCTGCTCCCTTATAGTCTTTTGTGGCCTCTGAAGCTCAAATCTTAGTACAACAGCAAAATAGCTTCTACTTTTCGTTAGATTTTTTTTTTGGAAAAACAACACCAATGTTCCAATTCAAAACATGACGTGTCAGTAATTGGCTCTGGTGATGGTCCTGTAGCAGAGATCCGCCGGCCCACCATGGATTTGATCTAACACGCAACAAATTGCAGTCCAATTTAATCCCTCACTAAAAAACTGGGCAAAAGTTAGAATAACAATAACCCTGAGAATATACTAAAAATTGACACAATAATTAAACTATTGATGCATTTGAAGTTCTAGAAAACTTAATTACTTTGCATTCCTGCCCATGCAGTTGGTCTCCAACAACAAATGCCTTCATATTATTGCGATGTAAATTAAGGTTACTGTAATCCACTCCCAGCCTGCGCAAACTGCAACTAATATCACAAAAGTAAAACATTTTTTAAACGGGGGCCAAAGTTTTGTCTCATCTCATAAATAAAGAAGGGAAACCCAACAAAGTTTTACGAGGTCCATTAAACCTCCACAAATGGAAAAAGTAAGCCTACTCTCGCGGCATTAGAGCGCCCAAATGTTTTCCGCCCGCAAGTACCCAATTTTTAGCCTCCAAGTGGATGTTCTTAATTAGCAAAGAAGGTAGGGATGACTTGCTTCTAAAAACTCTAGCGTTCCTCTCATTCCAGATCTCCTAACGGACGAGCATGAGGAGCGAAGAAACTGCCATTCTCCGATGACCGCGATGAAGGACAGTGGATGTCCACCATTCTGAACCATGCGGAAACCTCCCCAGACCGCAAAGTTTAGTTCTGGTACATCAAACCCCATCTTTATGGGCCACCCATACTCTGAGTGAGTACCGGCATTGGAAAAGCATGTGTGCCACAGATTCAGGCTCCCTTTTTCATAGCTGGCATAACCCACAATTTGGCCAACCCCGCTTCTGAAGGCGTAAACGATTCTAGAAGGAACGTGTATTGTGTTCGTAAATCATTCGGAACAAAAAATGAATAACTAATGAACTTAGTACAAATGATCAAGTATCTACTGCTCTAACTTCTAAACAGAAGAACAAGCTGCATGTAGATGTTTGCCCACTGATGTACTTTTCTGACAACAAATTGCAGTTCCGATGCACTCTAGATGCTCCTTGCTGAATTCACATTTAATTCTCATTTTTCTTGCTCCAAATGGATCACGTATACACTGCAGAGCACACTGGTTGCTGAGTTCAATTAGCCCTCGGGTATCTTGCCTTGTTTAGGTATAGCATCCTGTCTCTCGTGGAGTCGTGGACTCATAGCAATCTTTCTATATCCTTTCCCTCACCATCTAGGTGGTAATCATCCAGCAGCCAGCTTCTGGGTATGTGCAAATTTTTCATGTATATAAACTGATGAGACGGATATAAGAGTTCGAGGTGCGACTATTTCATAAATGGGAGAACACATTTTAATGCACAAATGTGGGTTAGCTCAATTGGCCGCAGCCTTGTATTCTTGGCGGCTGACAAGGGCCACAGCGCAGGCTGGTGCTGTAAATTCCGGACGACGGGCGGATGAATTCTTTTTTTGATTTTTTGATTGATTTTTTGACTTACAGGCGGGTAAATATCATTAATGTTGAGAACACTTTTAATAACGATTAGCGGGCAAAAACAAACAATCCGTGCTTTATTATATTATATATTAGGTAAAAATAAAGATTGAGCAGATCGTTTGCACTGCACAAACGCATGATTTTATTTTTCAACCACCGTAGCCGTTTGTCCCACAAATCGCGCCACCTCCACATCTACGGTCCATTAACCAAGGGAAACGTTTGGGACCGGGGCACCGGCCGAAGCTTCGGCCGGTCCAGTCCACGCGTGCGCGATGCGACCCACTGACGAGCAACCACGTGGCGTGATGGACCCGAGACGACTAGTCCTCCTTCCTTTTCTCTTCTTCCTCTCGCGCATCCCTCTCTTTCTCTCTCCCCGCTGCCATGATCAACGCATCACCCCACGCCGCAGGCCTCCCAGGCGCGCCGCCGTTCAGCAGATCTGGCCGCCCTCGACCAGATCCGCGTGGATCCACATGCATCGGAGCTCTCCCTACCTCTCTGGACCCGGCCACGCCGGAGCTGCAACCAGCCATGGCAGGACTGCACCCCGCGGCGCAAATTTGCTGGAACCTCGACGTCACGGCGAGACGACGGATGACCATTTTTTTTGCTACAACTGTGTTTTGGTTTTGCTACTACCATAGAGATTTTTTGCTGGAACTGATGGTATTTTTTGCTTCAATCAGAGATGCGCGATAGCTGGGAGGCTGGCGAATGCTGCAACAGTTGACAAGAAAGCTTCAACCCAAGATTAAAAATGCTTCAACCGTATATACAGAAAGTTGTAAGCGATCAGTGCTATCGAGGAAAGCTACAACCGTCTATATAAAAGGCTACAACCTTTGATGAAAAAAGATTCAACCGAACGATAGAGAAAAGCTTTCACCCAGACGCTGCTCAAAAAGAAAAAAGTTTCAATCGTTTACAGAAATGCTTCCACCGTAGAGGGGAAAGGCTTCAACCATTGAGATAAAAGCTACAACCGTGTCAAGTTTTTGCTACTACCGTCTGTGTTTTTCCTACATCCATTCATGTGGCCATGGTGCTTTTTTACGACTGAGGTGTGACCGGCGACGACGAGGACGACATTTTTGTTGCAACATCCTCGTTTTTTGCTACCATTGGCGCTGTGTTTTGCTACATCCGATTAACATTTTTGCTACAATGGCGACGTTGATGGATTCTTTTGCTGCAACCGTTGTCTTCATTTGCTACGACTGACACGGGAAAATGCTACCACGGGGCATCTTTATTTTTTGCTGGAACCAATCATCGGTTAGGCGGAGCTGCATCCATGGCACTTCGATGAGCAGCGGGGGCAGCGAGCGGTCGGGGCGAGCCGAGTCCCGGAGCGCGGGGCGGCTCCGACGTGCGGCCAAGGCGGCGAGCGGACTGGACGAGCTGAGTCGCGGAGCTGCATCCATGGCGCTCCGACGGGCGGGCGAGGCGGCGAGCGGTCAGCTCCAACCGACGGCCGGGGCGGCGAGCGGCCGGGGCGAACTGAGTGCCGCAGCGTGGGGCGGCCCCAACGGGCGATTGGCACGGCGAGCGCTCGGGAAGACGAAGACAAGGTAAAAAAAAGTAGAGGAGCTCAAATCTAACGGTGTTGCACAGCAAATCAGGCGGCTGGGAGCAGATTGGCCGAAACATTCGGCCGGTGCGTTGGCGCCTAGCGGTGCTCATTAACCAATGATGGTACCACTACTACCCGTAGCGCAGCCATAGCTAGAAGGAGATCTGTTACTAAAAAAAGCTAGAAGGAGAACTTGTAGAGCATGTCGTGCTTGTACACCTGGCCGGGCCTCACCGTCACCGACGGGAACTCGGGGTGGTTCACGGCGTCCGGGTACGCCTGCGTCTCCAGGCAAAACCCGTCGTACTGCTCGTACAGCTTGCCGCCCTTCGCCTGGGTGTGGTTCAGGAAGTTGCCGGTGTAGAGCTGTATGGCCGGCTGGTTGGCCCACAGCTCCAGCGCGCGCCCCGACTTGCCGTCCCGCGCCACCGCCACCTTCCGCATCCCCTCCCAGTCGATGACGTAGTTGATGTCGTAGCCGTAGACTTTGCCGCCCTTGACCTTCCGGATGCGCGCGCCGATGGGCGTCGGCGTGCGGAAGTCGTAGTTCGTGCCGGCCACCGGGTCGACGCGGCCCGACGACGGGAGCAGCTCCTCGTCCATCGGGGTGTACCGGGACGCGGAGAGCTGGAGCGTGTGGCCCAGGATGTCGCCGCTGCCCTCCCCGCCCAGGTTCAGGTACACGTGCTGCAGGAAGTTCACCGGCGTCGCCTTGTTCAGCGCCGTCGCGTTCGTGCGGATGCTCAGCTCGTACGGGCCCGTCAGCTGGTACGTCGCGTACACGTCCAGGTCTCGGACAAGTATATTTTTCATCCCTTAATTGTTGGCGAAGTCTAGATTTGGTCCCTCAACTTTAAAACCGGACAACTTGCGCCCTTAACTACTGAAACCGACCAAGATTCATCCCTGGTCACGGTTTTGACCGGTTTCGGTGCTGTCTCAACCCGGTTTTGACCGTGCCGACTCAAATTCGCATACCTTTTTCAAATCCGTTTAATGTTTTCAAATTCGGGTATTTTTTTCAAATACGTGAACTTTTTAAAAATTTGTCTTCCAAATCTGCGTACTTTTTCCAAGTTCACGTACTTTTTTTAAATCCACGTACTTCTTTAAAGTTCCTGTGGTTTTTTTAAATTCATGTAATTTTTAAAAATTGACATACTTATTCCTATTCACGTATATTTTTTTGGGTTTGAAAATTTTATGTGAAATTGAAAACGTATGCGGATTTGAATATCTTCGCGAATTAGAAAAAAATGTGTGGATTTGAAAATTTATGTCAACTTGAAACAAGTATGTGAATTTCAAACAAAGTTCATGGATTGGAAAGGAACACGGATTTGAAAAAAATACACGAACTTTAAAAAGTATGCGGATTTGAAACAAGTACGCGAATTTTAAAAACAGATGGATTTGAAAAAAAAAATACTTGGATTCGATAAAATTACACGAAGTTGAAAAAATACACTGATTTGAGAAAATTACGCAAATTAAAAAATCATGGATTTGGAAAAGTACACAAATTTCAAAATAGTTCACAGATTTGAAAAAGGTATGTTTATTTTTGAAAAAATTGCACGACCTTGAAAAACTATGTGGATTTGAAAAGAGTATGTGAATTTTAAAAAGTTCACGGATATGAAAAAATTACACGAATTTTAGTCGGCACCGGTCAAAACCGGGGTCAGTCAGCACCAAAACCGGTCAAAATCGAGACCAGGGACAAACCTTGTCCGGTTTCGTTAGTTGAGGGTGCAAGTTGTCCGGTTTTGGAGTTGAGGGACCAAATTTAGACTTCATTAAGAGTTGAGGGACGAAAGTATACTTTTCTCTTTTTTGAATGGTAAAGAATTTGGTCGTATCGTTTTTCCTACCTTGCTCCCCGTCGAAGCTCCGGTAGTAGAGCGTGATATACGGGGAGTCGTCGCCGGCGACGTACTCCTTCACCGTCCATATGACTTTGCTGAATCCCCTGTGGCCACCTATAACAACGGAAAATTAATTACCGCGTGTTATCGCGGGTAGCTCTTTGACAGAATCGAACAATGCATACCATGGATGGAGTTCCTGCCGTCGTTGATGTACGTGTGGTATACTTTGCCGTCGAGGACAAAGCGGCTCCTGGCCATTCTCTGCGCCACCCTCCCATTTAGCGGCCCAAAGGCAGAGTTATCAGTCTGAATGACCAGAGGAAACAGGAACTTGAAATTAACGTGGTGTCTCATCATGGTGTCAAAAAAAAAAACGTGGTGTCTCATCAGGACAGCAATGAAGTTGAGAGATCAGGTGAATAATCGGGCCGATCTTTGCTAGGAAAAGAAATGATTTCATATTATGAATCGAAAAAAGAAAGAAACAAAACGAGGAGCGGCGCAATGTTCATTCTATGAGCAATCTACATTTCAGACGGACGCTGAAGGAATAATGCAGAAAAGATAATTTTGAGAAGGTTTCAGTGAACTCACAACATACTCAGCGAGGGTGTCTTTGCCCAGCACAACATCGGCCAAATTCCCTGCAAAATAATTTGTGCGAGGTAAGTGAGTCTCACACGCCACAGGAACGCAAGATCACACATAAGAGGCGATACGATTTTCTTGGCATGAGAAACAAGATCTTTTGTCCTTGTTTTTGTGGGGTAGAGAGAAGAAGATGAAGATACCTTTGGAATCAGGGACGAGGATCGACATGATGGTGGCGCCCCAGTTGGTCATCTTGACGGAGAAATCCCCTCTCTTGAGCTCGTACACGCCGACCATCTTCCTCCTCGCGTCGGCGCCGCCGGCCAGCGCGAGGACCGCGAGGCACAAGAGCACGGGAAGCACCGGAGCCCTCGCCATTGGGGCCCAACACGACGCTCGTAGGCACGAAGGAAGAAGAGGACAGCTGTATGTCATCCAGAAGGGGTGGGCAGAGCTGTGATATAGGCGGACAGTCGCAAGGCTGGGCCTGGGCTGCAAGCTTCCTTTTAGAGCAGGATCTTTTTTTTAATAGTATCTAAAATACAATATCTTTTTAAATAGTATTTAAAATACAGTATCTAATTTTTAAATAGTATCTAAAATACAGTATCTAAAATCCTCTAAAAAAATCTAAAATACAGTATCTGCTTGAGAAAGGAAATCAAAAAGAAACGAGGTCAAAATTTTGGGTTGTCAGGCACTTGCGTCCCCACGTGTACTGCTGGGCGTCGGTTACTCAGAGCATCTCCAACCGCCCCCCCCCCCGCCCGCCCAGGAGTTTGAAATAGCGCCGCCTGAGGGCGAACCGATGATAAATTTGGCGTGGATGCGGTACGTTTTCCCGTCGCCGCTCCAAGATCACCCCAGACGCCGTTTTTTAAAACCATACTTGGCCAAAATTCGGCCAAACGCGACACAAAATTGGGCAAATTTTAGGCGTTCAATTGATTTTTGTACATATTTAAAACATAATTCGAAAAAAGCAAAGACTATGCCGCCGCCACCGCCCGTCGCGCCGCCTTCGGCCTACACGCTGAAGATCTTGCAGAAGGCGCTGTAGTCGCCGCCGTCGTCGTCTTCCTCCTCCTTCTTCACGCCACCGCCGTCTGACGATAACATGTACCTAGGGTAGGGTCTTAGGCCTGTCCTAGACACCCTACCCAAGGCCACTACCCTAGAGTCAAAGACATTCAAAGACCAACAGAAGATACCGATTGAAACAACCCCTGAATGGATCCACTCGGATATCCCAATTCCAATCGACCATTGTAACGCCACTCGACCATATGAAGAATCACTCGGAATACAGAAGACCTATAGTCACCCCAGTATAGCAACGGTCAGACGTTCACTCCGTAGTCTTAGAGATCATTAATAGTCATTTATAGCCGGTGTTACCAGTAACGCTCCTATCTTAACTCACATTGAACCCTGTGTAACTGAGGGCTGGAGGGGCCCGACGCACTCTATATAAGCCATCCCCTCCTCTAGCACAAGGGTTCGCATCCCTGTAACTCTCACGCATAATCCAGTCGACAAGCCTCCGAGGCACCGAGACGTAGGGCTGTTACCTCCTCCGAAGGGGCGTGAACTCGTAAAACTTGTGTGTACAACCTCACCGTAGCTAGGGCCTTGCCTCCTCCTACGTACCCCCTAGTCTTACTGTCAGACTCACTCCCACGACAGTTGGCGCCCACCGTCGGGCAGGCGTCATAGCGACTTCCGGTGAGGTTGCAGTTTTTCCGATCGACACCAACATGGTTTCCGGCGATGGTTTGGCTATGGGCCACGAGATCCGTCTCGGTGCGCTCGTCTTCATCGCCGACGACTCCGCCTGGCTCCAAGAAGCCCCCCTCGACGTCGAGGCCCTTCCCATCCGCTTCCACGCGAGCGCCTGCGCCGTCCTGCCGCGACAACCGTCGACCCAGTATCGGTCGACTCCCGCAACATCCACGATCCCCGCTGTACGTCGTCGCAAACGATCCGGTCGGTCGCGGCTCCAGCGGTGGGTGAAGCATGCGGTGGCTCGTCAGTCGACCACCTCTCAAGTCGCGGCAATCGAGCCAGGTGAATCTCTCTATGGGCCATTCAATCTGTCGACTGGTTCTGCGGACACAACTTCCGAGTGCGGGAGCAGCGACCCTGCGGCGGAGGTCCTCATGGTCGACTCACATCGCAGCCCGCCTGGTTTCCGTTGCGCCGGCGGCGGCGGTGGCAGCAACGGTGACGGCCCGCCGTACGTTCATGACGAATATCATCCCCAATCCCTCACTTCGGAGCAGAGGGAAGAGCTGCATCGTCGTACGTGGAGGCGCTTTAGACCCCCATCGTTGGGGAGACCTCTGAGGCTCGAGCCTTGGAGACTACGCGCCTGGCCACCTTGGCTAAGCGCGCGCGTCTGGAGAATATCCAACATTCACTCGACGAACGCGCCCGTCAATAGGTCCCTGGATCCAGTCAACGACCACGACAACTGTTCCCACCTGAACCTCAGGTATACCACACTCCGGTCCAAAATCTTGTAGCTGCGACACGTATAGCAGACTCAATTCAGCCGTCTCGTTCAGAAGCTGGTAGAGGTTTACTGCAGATCCGAGCGCTGCTCCAAGCGGCGGGTGAACAGAACTCAGCTGTTTCTCAGTCGCACAACAGAATCCATAGTAGATCTGTGGTTGTAGATATAGTTTAGTCAATGCATAGCCCAAGATCGCCTCTGCGGCGTGAAGATCGTGGTTACCACCAAGATCAGTACCTCGGTCGGGGATACGGTCAGTTTGATCCTCGTGATGACCGTCGTCGAGTCCTTACGCCTCCTCCAAGAGGTGGATCGTACGCGCCCCGGCGGTATGATGATAGGCGCCCGTATGGTGACGAGCGGAGAGCTCTAGTCGACCCAAGAGAGCCTGAATTTGATGCAAGGTCTGTTCTTGTTCAAGGTTTGGTCGACAGAGGCAGAGCACACAACGAAGGTCAGGAAAGAGATTGTCCATTCAATAGCAGAGCATTTGTTTTAGGGCCCGAGTGTTTCATCAGGGCCATCAGGGCCGCTGAGATCCCTCCCAACTTCAGATTGGCTGCTGGGTAAGCAAGTTCACCGGTGAGTCGAAGCCAGATACTTGGCTAGAGGACTACCGAGTGGCAGTTCAGATTGGCGGGGCAACGACGATGTGGCCATGAAGCACCCCCCTCATGCTTGAAAGTTTGGCTAGAGCTTGGTTGAATCAATAGTCCCCGGGGAGTATTCTTTGCTGGGAAGATTTGGCCTGAGTGTTCAACAAGACATTCGAGGGCACGTGCAAGCGACCTGCTGGGCTAACCGAATTGCAACATTGCGTTCAAAAGCCGAATGAAACTTTGAGAGATTTCATCCAGAGATGGACTACCCTTGACCATGTGGTGGAAAATGTGTCAGAGCACCAGGAAGTCTGCACCTTCAAAGAGGGTGTCAGATACCGAGAGCTCATCCTGAAGTTTGGACGACCCGGAGACATGTCTCTGGATCGAATGCTGGAAATAGCCACTCGGTATGCAAATGGTGAAGAAGAAGACCGACTCCGTAATGGTAAAAGGAAACCAGTCGACCAGGACACTGGAGGTGGAAACACCAATCGGAAATAGAAGCGTAAATCAGAAGTTGCGGGTTCCGCAGAGGCTACAGTTCTGAATCATGGAAAGTTCAAAGGAAAACCTAAGGGGCCGTGGGTGCCCAAAAAGGTGAAAGATCAGTCAGGCAATGACATCCTGGATTTACCGTGTCATATACACACAAAAAAGGACAAAGAGGGTAACCTGATTCTACCCAAACATACCACCCGACAGTTCCGACTCCTGATGCAGCAGTTTCGAGAGGGTCAGCCCCCGGAGAAGGACTCTGATAAGGAGGAAAAGGAAGAATATGATGGCTACCCCAATGTAAACACTACTTTGGTGATTTTTGCTGACGCTGAGAGCAAAAGTCGACTGAAGGTTATCAACAGAGAAGTGAACATGGTTGCTCCGGCAACTACGACGTACTTAAAGTGGTCGAAGACTCCCATCACATTTGACCAGTCCGATCACCCAGCGCACGTTGCTACCCCCGGGTGGCAAATGTTGGTGGTCGACCCATTCATTGGGGGCACTCGACTGACTAAGGTTCTCATGGATGGTGGCAGTGGATTGAATATTTTGTATGCTGAGACCCTCCAAGGGATGGGTATTCCAATGTCCAAGCTCAGTGAGAGCAACATGCGGTTCCATGGAGTCATCCCAGGAAAGAAGGCAGAGTCACTCGGACAGATTGTTCTTGATGTGGTTTTCGGTGATTCCAAGAATTGCCGCAAGGAGAAGTTGACATTTGAAGTAGTGGATTTTCACAATGCCTATCATGCTATTCTGGGCAGACTCACATATGCTTGTTTCATGGCCCGCCCATGTTACGTGTATCTTAAGTTAAAGATGCTTGGGCCCAGAGGTGTGATCACAGTCACGGGGAATCGATAGAGAGCAGAGGAATGCCTCCAGAAAGGCTGCAAAATTGCTAACGAGCAGATGGCAGCGGTAGAGCTGGAAGAGTACAGGAAAAACACCGACCCGAGTGATTTGTTGTGGGTTAAGAAACCTGCCTCAGAGTCAGCATTTCATTCAGCCGGGGAAACAAAGCCAGTTCACATTCACCCAACGATCCCTCTGCGGCTATGATGTATACTACATAACCTTCTTCTTGTAGACGTTGTTGGGCCTCCAAGTACATAGGTTTGTAGGACAGTAGCAAATTTCCCTCAAGTGGATGACCTAAGGTTTATCAATCCATGGGAGGCGTAGGATGAAGATGGTCTCTCTCAAACAACCCTGCAACCAAATAACAAAGAGTCTCTTGTGTCCCCAACACACCCAATACAATGGTAAATTGTATAGGTGCACTAGTTCGGCGAAGAGATGGTGATGCAAGTGCAATATGGATGGTAGATATAGGTTTTTGTAATCTGAAAATATAAAAACAGCAAGGTAGCAAGTGGTAAAAGTGAGCATAAACGGTATTGCAATGCTAGGAAACAAGGCCTAGGGTTCATACTTTCACTAGTGCAAGTTCTCTCAACAATAATAACATAATTGGATCATATAACTATCCCTCAACATGCAACAAAGCGTCACTCCAAAGTCACTAATAGCGGAGAACAAACGAAGAGATTATGGTAGGGTACGAAACCACCTCAAAGTCATCCTTTCTGATCGATCTATTCAAGAGTCCATAGTAAAATAACACGAAGCTATTCTTTTCGTTCAATCTATCATAGAGTTCATACTAGAATAACACCTTAAGACACAAATCAACCAAAACCCTAATGTCACCTAGATACTCCAATGTCACCTCAAGTATCCGTGGGTATGATTATACGATATGCATCACATAATCTTAGATGCACCTATTCAATGAACACAAAGAACTTCAAAGAGTGCCCCAAAGTTTCTACCGGAGAGTCAAGATGAAAACTTGTGCCAACCCCTATGCATAAGTTCACGAGGTCATGGAACTCGCAAGTTGATCACCAAAACATACATCAAGTGGATCACATGATATCCCATTGTCACCACAGATAAGAACGTGCAAGACATACATCAAGTGTTCTCAAATCCTTAAAGACTCAATCCGATAAGATGACTTCAAAGGGAAAACTCAATTCATCACAAGAGAGTAGAGGGGGAGAAACATCATAAGATCCAAATATAATAGTAAAGCTCGCGATACAACAAGATCGTACCACCTCAAGAACACGAGAGAGAGAGATCAAACACATAGCTACTAGTACATACCCTCAGCTCCGAGGGAGAACTACTCCCTCCTCGTCATGGAGAGCATCGGGATGATGAAGATGGCCACCGGAGAGGGATTCCCCCCTCCGGCAGGGTGCCAGAACGGGTCTAGATTGGTTTTCGGTGGCTAGGGAGGCTTCTGGCGGCGGAACTCCCGATCTATTCTGTTGTTCGATGTTTGGGTGGCATATGGATATATATAGGAGGAAGAAGTACGTCGGTGGAGCAACGAGGGGCCCACGAGGGTGGAGGGTGCGCCCAGGGGGGTGGGCGCGCCCCCTGTCTCGTGGCTGCCTCATTGCTTGCCTGACATATACTCCAAGTCTTCTGGATCACGTTCGTTCCAAAAGTCACGCTCCCGAAGGTTTCATTCCGTTTGGACTCCGTTTGATATTCCTTTTCTTCGAAACACTGAAATAGGCAAGAAAACAACAATTTGGGTTGGGCCTCCGGTTAATAGGTTAGTCCCAAAAATAATATAAAAGTGTATAATAAAGCCCATAAACATCCAAAACAGATAATATAATAGCATGGAAACATAAAAAAATATAGATACGTTGGAGACGTATCAGCATCCCCAAGCTTAATTCCTGCTCGTCCTCGAGTAGGTAAATGATAAAAACAGAATTTTTGATGTGGCATGCTACCTAACATATTTCTCTTAGTAATTCTCTTTATTGTGGCATGAATGTTCAGATTCATAAGATTCAAGACAAAAGTTTAATATTGACATAGAAATAATAATACTTCAAGCACACTAACAAAGCAATCATGTCTTCTCAAAATAACATGGCCAAAGAAAGCTATCCCTACAAAATCATATAGTCTGGCTATGCTCCATCTTCACCACACAAAGTATTTAAATCATGCACAACCCCGATGACAAGCCAAGCAATTGTTTCATACTTTTGGTGTTCTCAAACTTTTTCAATCTTCACGCAATACATGAGCGTGAGCCATGGATATAGCACTATATGTGAAATAGAATGGTGATTGTGGAGAAGACAAAAAGGAGAAGATAGTCTCACATCAACTAGGCATATCAATGGGCTATGGAGATGCCCATCAATAGATATCAATGTGAGTGAGTAGGGATTGCCATGCAACGGATGCACTAGAGCTATAAGTGTATGAAAGCTCAACAAAAGAAACTAGTGGGTGTGCATCCAACTCGTTTGCTCACGAAGACCTAGGGCATTTTGAGGAAGCCCATCATTGGAATATACAAGCCAAGTTCTATAATGAAAGATTCACACTAGTATATGAAAGTGACAACATAGGAGACTCTCTATCATGAAGATCATGGTGCTACTTTGAAGCACAAGTGTGGTAAAAGGATAGTAGCATTGTCCCTTCTCTCTTTTTCTCTCATTTTCTTTTTTCTTCTTTTTTTGGGCCTTCCCCTTTTTTATGGCCTTTCTCTTTTTTCCCTTTTTATATTTTCGTCCGGAGTCTCATCCCGCCTTGTGGGGGAATCATAGTCTCCATCATCCTTTCCTCACTTGGGACAATGCTCTAATAATGATGATCATCACACTTTTATTTACTTACAACTCAAGAATTACAACTCGATACTTAGAACAAATATGACTCTATATGAATGCCTCCGGCACAATGACTCATGAGTGACATGTATGAAAGAATTATGAACGGTGGCTTTGCCACAAATACGATATCAACTACATGATCATGCAAAGCAATATGACAATGATGGAGTGTGTCATAATAAACGGAACGGTGGAAAGTTGCATGGCAATATATCTCGGAATGGCTATGGAAATGCCATAATAGGTAGGTATGGTGGCTGTTTTGAGGAAGGTATATGGTGAGTTTATGGTACCAGCGGAAGTTGTGCGGTACTAGAGAGGCTAGCAATGGTGGAAGGGTGAGAGTGCATATAATCCATGGACTCAACATTAGTCATAAATAACTCACATACTTATTGCAAAAATCTATTAGTTATCGAAACAAAGTATTACGCGCATGCTCCTAGGGGGATAGATTGGTTGGAAAAGACCATCGCTCGTCCCCGACCGCCACTCATAAGGAAGACAATCAAAAAATAAATCATGCTCTGACTTCATCACATAACGGTTCACCATACGTGAATGCTACGGGAATCACAAACTTTAACACAAGTGTCTCGCAAATTCACAACTACTCAACTAGCATGACTCTAATATCACCATCTTCATATCTCAAAACAATCATCAAGTATCAAACTTCTCATAGTATTCAATGCACTTTATTTGAAAGTTTTTATTATATCCCTCTTGGATGCCCATCATATTAGGACTAAATTCATAACCAAAGCAAATTACCATGCTGTTTAGAGACTCTCAAAATGATATAAGTGAAGCATTATAGTTCATTTATTTCTTCAAAATAAAACCACCACCGTGCTCTAAAAAGATATAAGTGAAGCACTAGAGCAAATGACCAACTACTCCGAAATGTATAAGTGAAGATCAATGAGTAGTCGAATAATTATCTAACTATGTGAAGACTCTTTAACATTTAAGAATTTCAGATCTTGGTATTTTATTCACACAGCAAGCAAAACTAAATAAATTAAAATGACGCTCCAAGCAAAACACATATCATGTGGCGAATAAAAATATAGCTTCAAGTAAAGTTACCGATGAACGAAGACGAAAGAGGGGATGCCTTCTAGGGCATCCCCAAGCTTAGGCTATTGGTTGTCCTTGAATATTACCTTGGGGTGCTTTGGGCATCCCCAAGCTTAGGCTCTTGCCACTCCTTGTTCCATAATCCATCGAATCTTTACCCAAAACTTGAAAACTTCACAACACAAAACTTAACAGAAAACTCGTAAGCTCCGTTAGTATAAGAAAATAAATCACCACTTAGGTACTATTGTGAACTCATTCTAAATTCGTATTGGTGTAATATCTACTGTATTCCAACCTCTCTATGATTCATAAACTCTTTTACTAGCCATAGATTCATCAAAATAAGCAAACAACACATGAAAAACAGAACAGTCTGAAGTAATCTGTAACTAATGCAAACTTCTGGAACCCCAGAAATCCTGAGAAATTAGGAAGTCCTAGGAAACTTGTTTATTAATCTACTGCAAGTGGAATTGGTATTTTATCGCTCTCTGGTAAAAAATGAAAATTATTCTCGTGAGTGCATACTTTCTGTTTTTTACAGCAAGACCACAAAGACTTCACCCAAGTCTTCCCAAAGGCTCTACTTGGCACAAACACTAATTAAAACATAAAACCACATCTAAACAGAGGCTAGATGAATTATTTATTATTAAACAGGAGCAAAAAGCAAAGAACAAAAATGAAGTTGGGTTGCCTCCCAACAAGCACTATTTTTTAACGCCCCTAGCTAGCATGATGATTTCAATGATGCTCACACAAAAGATAAGAATTGAAACATAAAGAGAGCATCATGAATAATATTACTAGCAAATTTAAGCCTAACCCACTTCCTATGCATAGGGATTTTGTGAGAAAACAACTTGTGGGAACAAGAATCAACTTGCATAGGAAAGCAAAACAAGCATAACTTCAAGATTTTAGGCACATAGAAAGGAAACTTGATATTATTGCAATTCCTACAAGCATATATTCCTCCCTCATAATAATTTTTAGTAGCATCATGAATGAATTCAACAATATAAATATCACATAAAGCATTCTTTTCATGAACTACAAGTATAGAAAATTTACTACTCTCCACATAAGCAAAATTCTTCTCATGAATAGTAGTGGGAGCAAACTCAACAAAATAACTATCATGTGAGGCATAATCCAATTGAAAATTAAAATTATGATGACAAATTTCATGGTTATCATTGTTCTTTATAGCATACATGTCATCACAATAATCATCATAAATAAGAGACATGCTTTCATCATAATAAATATTCTCATCAAAACTTGGGGGACTAAAAATATCATATTCATCAAACATAGCATCCCCAAGCTTGTAGCTTTGCATATCATTAGCATCATGGATATTCAAGGAATTCATACTAACAACATTGCAATCATGCTCATCATCCAAAGATTTAGTGCAAATTTTTTTAATGCATTCTTCTTCTAACACTTTGGCACAATTATCGGAATCCTTATTTTCACGAAAGACATTTAAAAGATGAAGCATATGAGGTAACCTTAATTCCATTTTTTGTAGTTTTCTTTTATAGACTAAACTAGTGATAAAACAAGAAACTAAAAGACTCAATTGCAAGATTTAAAGATATACCTTCAAGCGCTAACCCCCCCGACAACGGCGCTAGAAAAGAGCTTCGTTGATGGGGTGTTAGTGCCGCTTTCCCCGCCTCCCCGGCAACGGCGCCAGAAAAGAGCTTGATGTCTACTACACAACCTTGTTCTTGTAGACGTTGTTGGGCCTCCAAGTGCAGAGGTTTGTAGGACAGTAGTAAATTTCCCTCAAGTGGATGACCTAAGGTTTATCAATCCGTGGGAGGTGTAGGATGAAGATGGTCTCTCTCAAAAAACCCTGCAGCCAAATAACAAAGAGTCTCTTGTGTCC
Organism: Triticum urartu; assembly: GCF_003073215.2. Classification (NCBI taxonomy): domain Eukaryota; kingdom Viridiplantae; phylum Streptophyta; class Magnoliopsida; order Poales; family Poaceae; genus Triticum; species Triticum urartu. The sequence goes on from NC_053023.1 coordinate 545,577,815, forward strand.
CCAACACACCCAATACAATGGTAAATTATATAGGTGCACTAGTGTGGCGAAGAGATGATGATACAAGTGCAATATGGATGGTAGATATAGCTTTTGTAATATGAAAAATATAAAAACAGCAAGGTAGCAAGTGGTAAAAGTGAGCGTAAACGGTATTGCAATGCTAGGAAACAAGGCCTAGGGTTCATACTTTCACTAGTGCAAGTTCTCTCAACAATAATAACATAATTGGATCATATAACTATCCCTCAACATGCAACAAAGAGTCCCTCCAAAGTCACTAATAACGGAGAACAAACGAAGAGATTATGGTAGGGTACGAAACCACCTCAAAGTTATCCTTTCTAATCGATCTATTCAAGAGTCCGTAGTAAAATAACACGAAGCTATTCTTTCCGTTCAATCTATCATAGAGTTCGTACTAGAATAACACCTTAAGACACAAATCAACCAAAACCCTAATGTCACCTAGATACTCCAATATCACCTCAAGTATCCGTGGGTATGATTATATGATATGCATCACACAATCTCAAATTCATCTATTCAATCAACACAAAGAACTTCAAAGAGTGCCCCAAAGTTTCTACCGGAGAGTCAAGACGAAAACGTGTGCCAACCCCTATGCATAAGTTCACGAGGTCACGGAACTCACAAGTTGATCACCAAAACATACATCAAGTGGATCACATGATATCCCATTGTCACCACAGATAAGCACGCGCAAGACATACATCAAGTGTTCTCAAATCCTTAAAGAATCAATCGATAAGATGACTTCAAAGGGAAAACTCAATTCATTACAAGAGAGTAGAGGGGGAGAAATATCATAAGATCCAAATATAATAGTAAAGCTCACGATACATCAATATCGTACCTCCTCAAGAACACGAGAGAGAGAGATCAAACACATAGCTACTAGTACATACCCTCAGCCCCGAGGGAGAACTACTCCCTCCTCGTCATGGAGAGCACCGGGACGATGAAGATGGCCACAGGAGAGGGATTCCCCCCTCCGGCGCCCACTACTAGGAAAAGGGCTATAGATAGGATTGACACTAATGGCGCACCAGGGAAGTAGTGCGCCACTACTATATACTAATGGCGCATCAGTTGGTGATGCGCCATTAGTGTGGAAGACACTAATGACGCACCAGAAAACAGGTGCGCCACTAGTGATATTTTTTTTCATTTTTACATACATACTAATGGCGCATCCTACAGAAGTGCGCCATTACTAGTTCTAACTAGTAATGGCGCACCAGACAGGGAGTGCGCCAGTACTGATTTTTTTTATTCTTTTTTTTGCAAAACTACTAATGGCGCACCGCCTCACAGTGCGCCATTACTAGTTTAAACTACTAATGGCGCACCCTATAGAAGTGCGCCATTAGTATATATTTTGATATCATGAATATTTTTAAATTTCATGGGCACTTTTTGATATCATGAATATTTTTAAATTTCATGGGCACTTTTTGAATTCATGAATATTTTTTCAAATTTGATGATATTTTTTCATATTCAATATGATAAAATATTGAATATTCATGAGGACACTCGATCTCGATCCCCCTCCATCTCGATCTCGATTCCCCCTCCATCTCGATCTCGATCCCACCCGCGCCTCCTCTCCCCTCTTCATTTTTTAAAAACTAATAATAAAAAAGTGTAGACTACAATTGTTGTTAAACAACAATTATTATTGTTTTTATAAAAAAATATTACTGTTTCATATTCATATTCATTTTCTAAAAAATTATTACATGCAACAAAAAAAATTACTTATGGCGCAGCTCTGGCTGGTGTGCCATTGCTATATATAAAAAAAGATTACTAATGGCGCACCTCTGCCTGGTGCGCCATTGCTATGTAAAAAAAGATTACTAATGGCGCACCTCTGCCTGGTGCGCCATTGCTATGTAAAAAAAGATTACTAATGGCGCACCGACCGCAGGTGCACCATTAGTAAGATTCCCCCTAGCTAATTCCCTCTCTCTCGCCAGATCCCCTTCATCCCTCTCCCTCGCCCCCTAGCTAATTCCCCCCGCTGCCCCGACCCACGTCGCCGCCGCCGACCCCCCGCACCCTCCCCCGCTCCATCGCCGCCGACGATCCACCGCACCCTACCCCGCTGACCCCCCGCACCCTCCCCCGCTCCACCGCCGCCGCCGACCCCCCGCACCCTCCCCCGCTCCATCGTCACAAATGAATGCAACTAAAAATCCGAAAAAACGAATTTTTTTATATTTTCAAATAATAAATTTGATGATAATTTTTTGATTCATAAATATTTTCAAATAACAAATTTGATGATATTTTTAAAAAATAAATCCCCGGTGAGCTCCGCCTCCTCTCCCCTCTTCATTTTTCAAAAAATAAAAAAGGTGTAGACTACAATTGTTGTTAAACAACAATTATTACTGTTTCATATTCATATTAATTTTCTAAAAAATTATTACATGCAACAAAAAATAAAAATAAATTACTTATGGCGCACCTCTGCTAGTGCGCCATTGCTATATATATAAAAAAGATTACTAATGGCGCACCGATCGCGGGTGCGCCATTAGTAAGATTCCCCCTAGCTAATTCCCTCCCTCTCGCCAGATCCCCTTCGTCCCTCTCTCGCGCCAGATGCACTCCCCCCCGCTGCCCCGACCCACGCCGCCGCCGCCCCGACCCCCGCCGCCCCCGCGCCCCCGCGCCCCGACCCCCGCTGGACTCCACCCCGCCTCCCTCGCGTCCGGCCTCCCTCGCGCTCTGCGGCTTCCTCATCTTCCTCAACATCTTCGCCTTCCTCCTCGCCGTCGGCGCCGAGCAGCGATGCAGCACCGTACGCCCCTCGACCCTTGCCCCTCCTCCTCCTCCCCTTGCCCCTCCTCCTCCTCCCCTTGCCCCCCCGCTTGCGCCGGGGTTGACGGCCCCTTCTCTGTCTCGCAGGGCAAGGTCTCCGGCGCCTCTACGACACCAACGCCTCCACCGTCTACGGCGTCTGCGCCTTCTTCGTGCTCCTCCTCACGCAGCTGCTGGTCTCTGACGTCACCCGCTGCCTCTGCTTCGCCGTCTTCGTCGTCACCCACTGCCTCCTGCCCCGTCCGCTCGCCGGTCGGTCCGCACCCTACGCCAAACTGCTTGTCGACCTCTCAGGTTCTGCTCTGATCCTTGCTTGCTTGTGTACAAAGGGTGCCCTGCCCTGCCCTGCTCCTTGCTTGCAAAAACATGTCATGATACTTTCATTACAAAGGGTGTCTTGCAGAGAAATAAACACATCAATGCCTTTAAATGGTGCACTCTGTAAGAAATTAATAACCTAGCATCACAATTCAGAAATACTCCTGCTACTCATGTAGGTGCTGCATGAGTTTTTTTGGTTTTGTTACTGGTAGGTAGGTTGATAAGGAGAACTGCATATTTGACAGGCACAATGTCCTATTTTTTTAGTAGGAGCACATTTTACATACAGTTTGGAGTACTAGCTTGCCGAATCTGAATGAATGCTCTGTCCTGAATATTTGGAGTACATGATTAACTGATGGTGCCATTTGGAGTACATTTGCTTGCGGTAATACATTCTGTAATTTTGAACTTTCTATTCCACGTGCTTGCTGTCAGTAAATTTTAAACTTGATGTCATGGAGTAACTTGTTCCTGCCAATGAATTTATAATTGCACAAACACATACTTGTTCAGCAGAAAATGAATTTTACAAGATATGTACTGGTCGATATTATTTGCTGCATTGACAGTGCTATTGTGCTAATCTTCAGTTAGGAGTTTACTGAAACTATTGTATTTTGTAACTACTGCTAATATTCAGTTAGGAGTTTACTGAAACTATTGTGTTCTACAAATGCTGCTAATCTTCAGTTAGGAGTTGGGAGTTGTCTGGACTATTGTCTGTATTAGATATAAGTAGAAGGAGTTGAATAGAAGTACTAGTTGGTACTTGCATTATGCATGTTGCATAGATGTAGTCAAGTGATTGTGTCATGGTTTTGGTTCTGTTTTTAAAAAGGAAAGCCAGTTGTTCAGGCTTCAAGAAAATATTTTCTCAGAATATTACTGCTAAGCCCAAGCTTGCTAATCAACATGTACATTTCTGTCATATATTGCTAATGTCTGCTCAGATGTGTGCTTGCTATTGTCACCTATCTTTTTTTATTCTACATGATATGGAACCTTATGATACTGCACCAATAGCCTTTGTGCATCCAAGTTATCAAACTATGTGAACTAGAAACAGAAATAGAGAGAATTGATCATTACTTTTCTGAACTGTCGTAGAAGCCTCAGTAGTTCTTTCAAGTTCGTACATTAAAAGGCTTGTTTCACAATTTCTGAATTACTTGTGATGCCTCTGAATTACTTGTGATCACATTGAGAAAGACTTGCAAAGATGATGAATATATTTTACAGAAAACAATTTCTGTAAACACGTCAGTAACTCTGCTAGTTTGCTGGGTTTTGTCTCCGACCATTGTGTCGTGATGAATTTGCAGGTACCCCGAGAGGCCCTTGAGTTTGCCGGAATGTCGATTAACTTCCGTTCCGGAAAATTCGGGTACTCCATATGTCCTATTTTCAGTAAAGGTCATGCTGAAATTTTCCGTGAATTTTAGCATGACTTTGCTAAAAATAGGACATATGGGGTACTTGCGACTAATGCATGGGCCGGGGTATCTTAGTACTTAGTTAAGTAGGACCAACTGCCCCGCCATTCTTGCTGCATTAAACCATAGGTGGCAATAGAGCCAAGTGATTAGGCCCAACTTAGAATTCTCGTTAGCATCGATAAACCCTAGATGATAAACCCAACATAGGTGGCAATAGAGCCAAGTGATTAGTGCAAGTGATTAGGCCCAACCTAGGGTGCCTCGGCATCGATAAACCCTAAATGATGAAAACTTAACTTTGCTTCTATAGGGTGCCTCAGTGTCGATGAGAACCTAATAGGCTTTTAGGGTGCCTCGACGTCAACAAACCCTAAATGATAAAACCTTGGCTTTTAGGGTGCCTCGGTGTCGATAAGAACCTAAATGATGAAAGCTTAGGCTTTTAGGGTGCCTCAGCGTCGACAAACCCTAAATGATAAAAGCTTAGCTTTTAGGATGCCTCGGTGTCGACAAACCCTAAATGATGTAGTTTTGAATTATGAACGTAGGATATGTCGTCATCATCATTGGACGACGAAAGTCTCCCGGCGGAGTGCGACTGGTGCCATGATGATCGAGGTCTGTGCGACATGCCTCACCTGGACGATGATCGGCGCTTCAGCATTAAGCTCGAGGAGACCTTCGAAGTTGAAACGGTACACAACGACGACAAGTGTTATTTTCATAATTAAGCATGACTTCAACTATTTCAACGTGTAATTTTCATCTTTTACAATTCGAGTATAGCTTATCCCATGCCATGCAAGACGCTATGTCTTGGAGAGGATGGATTTTGAAGACCATGGAATTTTTGAAACAAAGAAAATTCACCTAAGGACTCATCACGATGTGGACTTTGAAGTAAATCTATATAATTCTGAGAGCGTAATCCATTTTGGTTGCAAAAATTGGGAAGCATTTTGCAAGATGTATGGTTTTGATGAGGTATGCTTATCACCATGGATCTTGGTAATCCTGACAGCAACCATGACAATATGGACATTTGGGTCCTTGTTGATACGCCTCCAGTTCTACCGCTATGTGAGTTTATCAAACATAGTAATTATTAGCTAATTTATATTGTTTATTTCAAAATAGTTGACAGCTTATTTCCATTGACAGCTTATTTTTATTGTTCAAAGATTGTGCGGGAGATGGTAGACAAAACCCACTACACCGATGGCTCCGAATTAACAACTTACAAGGAGAAAAATCATCTTGTCGGATTTTGTACTGACATTGAGAATTACATTATCCACAATCAAACTCCTCAACATTATGGTAAATACGTGCCACTAGTGCATGTGTTCAACTACGGTAACTACCATGGAGATACCCTGGTAAGATTTTTACTATTACGACATTCGTGCATCTTTTGCATACTTCTAAAACTAGTACATCATTGCTAACTATGAAGTTATTACTATGTTTTTCAACAGATAATCCCAGAGAATTGTGTGCCTCATATGATGTATCAGAAAGGTAGTGTTAATGTTTTGAACATACAGCCAGGTTGTCCTACGAATCTCAACTGTCCATACGAGATTTCTAAAAGAAGTGGAGACATGAAAATCAAAGGATGTAAAAAATGTATGGACAGTCGTAAGGAGCTTCTTGGAAGCAAAAGGAAGCGAAGCGCAAGAATTGGAGACAGGATGTTCTCCATTCTCCATAATGGAGAGTCAGGGTCTATATTGTTTTATGCTATTTTAGCTTAAATAGGGTATTTAGGTCCTGCCTAATACTGATGATCATGTGCTAAGAACAATTAAGTAGGGTTGGTTCGATGACTATCAAGATGATGATCGTATGACTTGTTATGAATAACGAGTAGAAGTTGTATGATGATGATTAGTAGGACTTGTTAGGATTAGTATTACTTCCGACAAACTCGATACTCGCGGTCTCGAGACTTGTAATGTTTTATCTTTGTTCGGTCTTTTGAATTCGGAGACTAATATGATGAATTGTATTCAGAGACTAATCTTCTATTGTATTCGATGAATCTGCTGTTGCTATGTGCTACTGTCTATATTCTATCAAATAATATATTTTGTAACATGTGCAAAAATCAGAAAAGTAAAAAAAATAAAACCTAATATTCATACTAATGGCGCATCACTACAGAGTGCGCCATTAGTATGCCAAGTATACTAATGGCGCATCCATCCACAGTGCGCCATTAGTGTGCCAAAGCACATGGTTAAATATGGCCCCTGGGAGGCATACTAATGGCGCATGGTGTTATATACTAATGGCGCACTGGGTGGTGCGCCATTAGTATACCAGATACTAATGGCGCACCCGTGGTGCGCCATTAGTAAAAAATACTAGTGGCGTGATACTAATGGCGCACCAGTGATGCGCCATTAGTAGGCAAAACTGGTGCGCCACTAGTAGGCCTTTTCCTAGTAGTGGGCAGGGTGCCAGAACGGGTCTAGATTGGTTTTCGGTGGCTACAGAGGCTTCTGGCGGCGGAACTCCCGATCTATTCCGTTATTCGATGTTTGGGGGGCATATGGATATATATAGGAGGAAGAAGTATGTCGGTGGAGCAACGAGGGCCCCACGAGGGTGGAGGGTGCGCCCAGGGGGTGGGTGTGCCCCTGCCTCATGGCTGCCTCGTTGCCTGCCTGACGTATACTCCAAGTCTTATGGATGACGTTCATTCCAAAAATCACGCTCCCGAAGGTTTCATTCTGTTTGGACTCCGTTGGATATTCCTTTTCTTCGAAACACTGAAATAGGCAAGAAAACATCAATTTGGGTTGGGCCTCCGGTTAATAGGTTAGTCACAAAAATAATATAAAAGTGTATAATAAAGCCCATAAACATCCAAAACAGATAATATAATAGCATGGAACAATCAAAAATTATAGATACGTTGGAGACGTATCAGGCTACGACTCACTGATGCGGCTTGAAGCTACGCAAGTATTTCCCCAAAGAGGAAGGGATGATGCATCACAACAGTGGTAGGTATTTCCCTCAGATATGAAACCAAGGTTATCAAACTAGTAGGAGGACCAAGCAACAACACGTAAACATCACCTGCACACAAATAACAAATACTCGCAACCTGACGTGTAAAAGGGGTTGTCAATCCCTTTCGGGTAACGGTGCCACAAATTGGGAAAGGGCGTGAATAAATTGTAGTAGATTGATAGATCGAACGCCAAATAAAATAAATAAGAATAAATTGCAGCAAGGTATTTTTTGTATTTTTGTTTTAATAGATTTGAAAATAAAAGGCAAATAAAATAGACCACGAAGGCAAATATATTAAAGAAGAGACCCGGGGGCCGTAGGTTTCACTAGTGGCTTCTCTTGAGAAAAATAGCAAACGGTGGATAAACAAATTACTGTTTGGCAATTGATAGAACTTCAAATAATAATGACGATATCTAGGCAATGATCATTATATAGGCATCACGTCCAAGATTAGTAGACCGACTCCTGCCTGCATCTACTACTATTACTCCACACATCGACTGCTATCCAGCATGCATCTAGTGTATTAAGTTCATGGGGAAACGGAGTAATGCAATAAGAATGATGACATATGTAGACAATATCTATCTATGTAGAGATAGACCCCATCATTTTATCCTTAATAGCAACGATACATACGTGTCGGTTCCCCTTCTGTCACTGGGATCAAGCACCGTAAGATCGAACCCACAACAAAGCACCTCTTCCCATTGCAAGATAAATAGATCAAGTTGGCCAAACAAAACCCAAATATAGGAGAAGAAATACGTGGCTATAAGCAATTATGCATATAAGAGATCAAAGAAGATTCAAATAACTTTCATGGATAAAAAGATAGATCTAATCAAAAACTCAAAGTTCATCCGATCCCAACAAACACACCGCAAAAAGAGTTACAACATATGGATCTCCAAGAGACCATTGTATTGAGAATCATACAAGAGAGAGGAAGCCATCTAGCTACTAACTATGGACCCGAAGGTCTACAAAGAACTACTCATGCATCATCGGAGAGGCACCAATGGTAGTGGTGAACCCCTCCGTGATGGTGTCTATATTGGATCTGGACTCTGCGGCGGCTGGAATTGATTTTCGTCGACTCCCCAAGGGTTTCTGGAATATTGGGGTATTTATAGAGCAAAGAGGCGGTTCAGGGGGAACCCGAGGTGGGCACAACCCACCAGGGCGCGCCTGGGCCTCCTGGCACGCCCTGGTGGGTTGTGCTCCCCTCGGAGCACCCCCCAGGCACTGCCTTGGCCCATTGGGCGTCTTCTGGTCCAAAAAGATGTCCAAAATGTTTCGCTGCGCTTGGACTTCGTTTGGTATTGATTTCCTGTGATGTAAAAAACATGCAGAAAATAGCAACTGGCACTTGGTACTATGTTAATAGGTTAGTACCAAAAAACAATATAAAGTGATTATAAAACATCCAAGATTGATAATATAACAGCATTGAACAATAAAAAATTATGATACGTTGGAGACGTATCACTCACATTTCAACAACACTCGACAGCAAATAGGAAGAAGTGCTCATCCAGTTCCTCCGTGAGAACTGGGACATCCTTGCATGGAAGCCATCTAACATGCCAGGTGTACCCAGGGGGCTGGCTGAGCACCGTTTGCGTGTCGACCCAAAATCAAGACCTGTCAAGGAACATCTCCGTCGGTCCGCCGTGGAGAAAAGGAAGGGAATTGGTGAGGAAGTGGCTCGGCTCCTATCAACTGAGTTCCTCTGCGAGATATACCACTCCGAGTGGCTCGCAAATATCATCATGGTCCCCAAGAAAGATGATTCACTTCGTATGTGTATTGACTTCAAACATATCAATTGGGCCTGCCCGAAAGATCATTTTCCTCTTCCCCACATCGATCAGATTGTCGACTCGACTGCGGGGTGTCGGCATTTGTCCTTTTTGGATGCATATTCCGGGTATCACCAGATCCGTCTGTACGGGCCCGATGAAATAAAAACAGCCTTCATCACCCCATTCGGGTGTTTTTGTTATGTTACCATGCCTTTTGGTCTCAAGAATGCTGGTGCCACGTTCATGCGCATGATTCAGAAGTGTCTGCTCACTCAAATCAGTCGGAATGTGGAAGCATTCATGGATTATATCGTGGTTAAGTCATGCAAAGGTTCTGACCTACTGGTTGACCTCGCTGAATCATTTGCCAACCTAAGAAGATACGATATCAAGCTCAATCCGTCGAAATGCACATTCAGAGTTCTAGGAGGAAAGTTACTCGGTTTCCTCGTTTCCGAACGAGGGATCGATGCAAACCCAGAAAATATTGGAGCAATTCTCCAAATGAAATGCCATGTGCATGTGCATGACATTCAGAAGCTTACTAGTTATTTGGCTGCATTCAGTCGGTTCATTTCACATCTTGGTGAAAAGGCGTTGTCTCTTTACCGACTGATGAAGAAATCTGATACTTTCGAGTGGACTCCCGAAGCTGAAGCAGCGTTTGTAGAGCTCAAAGCCCTGCTTTCCACCCAGCCGATGCTTGCTGCCCCAGTCAGCAAAGAACCTCTATTATTGTATATCGCAGCCACTGGGCAGGTTGTCAGCACAGTGCTCACGGTCGAGTGGGAGGAAGAAGGCAAAGCTTACAAAGTTCAGCGTCTAGTATATTACACCTCTGAAGTCTTGACTCCGTCCAAGCAAAGCTATCCGCATTGCCAGAAGCTTGTCTACGGAATTTATCTAACCATGAAGAAAGTTGCACATTACTTTGCGGACCACTCGGTTTCAGTCGTCAGTGATGCTCCATTGTCAGAAATTTTGAACAATCGAGATGCAACCGGTCGAGTGGACAAATGGGCAATTGAACTCCTTCCTCTGGATATCAAGTTCGAAGCAAAAAAGGCGATTCAGTCTCAAGCAATTGCAGATTTCCTGGCCGAGTGGATTGAGCAATAGCAACCGACTCAAGTTCACCGGAACACTGGACCATGTTCTTTGATGGATCTAAGATGTTGAATGGTTCTGGTGCTGGAGTAGTCCTAGTATCCCCAAGAGGCGACAAGCTCAGTTACGTTCTCCAAATTCACTTTGATTCCTCGAATAATGGAGCTGAGTACAGAGCACTTTTGTATGGGTTGCGTATGGCCATCTCACTCGGCGTCTGTCGCCTGATGGTTTACAACGACTCAGATTTGGTAGTCAATCAAGTGATGAAGGAGTGGGATATCAGGAGCCCTGCCATGACTGGATACTGCAATGCAGTGAGAAAACTAGAAAAGAAGTTTGAAGGGTTGGAGCTCCATCACATTCCTCGAATCAAGAATCAAGCAGCTGATGATCTGGTGAAGATAGGTCCCACTCGGAAGCCTATTCCCAGTAATGTGTTCTGGAGAACCTCCACGTCCCGTCAGTACAAGAAGATCCCTTTATGGAGGAGCTCCCACAAACGATAAGTTCAACCAATCCGACTAAAGTTGAAGTGCCAGTGGTGGTCGACCTGATCATGGAAGTTTTGGTGATAACCCCCGACTAGACAGTGCCATACATTGCTTATCTGCTCAGGCAGGAGCTTACAGAGGATGAGGATGAGGCTCTTCAGATCGTCCGTAGGTCTAAATCCTTTATAGTTATAGGTGGACGACTTTTTTGAGAAAGTGTAACTGGCGTAGCCCAATGATGTATCACTCCAGAGGAAGGTCGACTAATCTTGAACGATATTCACTCGGGGACGTGTGGTCACCATGCGTCCTCTCGGACCATCGTGGATAAAGCATACCAAGCTGGATTCCATTAGCCACGGGCGAATGAAATGGTGAAAGATATAGTTGACAAGTGTGAAGGCTGCCAATTTTACTCAAACATGTCCCACAAACCTGCATCAGCACTAAAGACTATCCCACTCGTCTGGCCATTTGTGGTGTGGGGAATGGACATGGTTGGGCCTTTGAGAACCGGCAGGAGTGGTTTCACCCATTTTCTCGTAGCAGTCGACAAGTTCACCAAGTGGATTGAGGCAAAACCTATCAAGAACTTAGACTCAACTACGACCATTAGTTTCATCAAAGAATTGGTGTTCCGATATGGGGTTCCGCACAACGTCATTAAGGACAACGGCTCAAACTTTGATTCTGATGAGTTCAGAGTGTACTGTGCTTCCCAAGGCACTCTGGTCGATTACGCATCCGTTGCGCACCCGCAGTCGAATGGGCAAGCTGAAAGAGCAAATGGTTTCATCCTCCACGGGTTGAAACCCCAATTGATGTGTGACCTCAAGCATGCAGCTAGGGCTTGGGTGACCGAGTTACCATCCGTTCTGTGGGGATTACAGGCGACTCCCAATCGGTCGACTAGTCGAACCCCCTTCTTCATGGTGTACGGGGCTGAAGCCGTGCTTTCGAGTGATTTGCTGCACAACTCCCCTCGAGTGGAACTTTTCTCAGAGGCTGAAGCAGAGCAAGCACGACAAGTGAAGGAAATATGCCATAGAGGCAATAAGAAAGTTGTTATTTATATTTCCTTATATCATGATAAATGTTTATTATTCATGCTATAATTGTATTAACTGGAAACTTGATACATGTGTGAATACATAGACAAAACCGAGTGTCCCTAGTATGCCTCTACTTGACTAGCTCGTTAATCAAAGATGGTTATGTTTCCTGACCATAGACATGTTTTGTCATTTGATGAACGGGATCACAACATTATAGAATGATGTGAAGGACTAGACCCATCCGTTAGCTTAGCATAATGATTGTTAAGTTTTATTGCTATTGCTTTCTTCATGACTAATACATATTCCTTTGACTATGAGATTATGCAACTCCCGAATACCGGAGGAACACCTTGTGTGCTATCAAACGTCACAACGTAACTGGGTGATTATAAAGATGCTCTACAGGTGTCTCCGAGGGTGTTTGTTGGGTTGACATATATCGAGATTAGGATTTGTCACTCCGAGTATTGGAGAGGTATCTCTGGGCCCTCACGGTAATGCACATCATGATAAACCTTGCAAACAATGTGACTAATGAGTTATTTGCGGGGTGATGCATTACGGAACGAGTAAAGAGACTTGTCGATAACGAGATTGAACTAGGTATGAGGATACCAATGATCGAATCTTGGGCAAGTAACATATCAATGACAAAGGGAATAACATATTTTGTCATTGCGGTTTGACCAATAAAGATCTTCGCAGAATATGTAGGAACCAATATGAGCATCCAGGTTCCGCTGTTGGTTATTGACTGGAGATTTGTCTCGGTCATGTCTACATAGTTCTCGAACTCACAGGGTCCGCACGCTTAACGTTCGATGATGATTTTTATTATGAGTTATGTGTTTTGGTGACCGAAGATTGTTCGGAGTCCTAGATGAGATCACAGACATGACGAGGAGTCTCGAAATGGTTGAGAGGTAAAGATTGATATATTGGACGATGGTATTCGGACACCAGAATGGTTTCGGAATGGTTCCGGTATTTTTTTAGAGTACCAAGAGGTTACCGGAACCCCCCGGGGGAAGTAATGGGCCTACATGGGCCTTAGTGGAGAGAGAGGGGAGCCCGTGCTACCTCTTGAGCACTTGCATTGGTTTTCCCTTGAAGAGGAAAGGGTGATGCAGCAAAGTAGCGTAAGTATTTCCCTCAGTTTTTGAGAACCAAGGTATCAATCCAGTAGGAGGCCACGCACGAGTCCCTCGCACCTACACAAAAAAATAAATCCTCGCAACCAACGCGATAAGGGGTTCTCAATCCCTACACGGTCACTTACGAGAGTGAGATCTGATAGATATGATAAGATAATATTTTTGGTATTTTTATGATAAAGAGAAAGAAAATGTGCAAAGTAAAATAAATGGCAAAGGAGATAAATAAGTATTGGAAGATTAATATGATGGACGATAGACCCGGGGGCCATAGGTTTCACTAGTGGCTTCTCTCAAGAGCATAAGTATTCACGGTGGGTAAACAAATTACTGTTGAGTAATTGACAAAATTGAGCATAGTTATGAGAATATCTAGGTATGATCATGTATATAGGCATCACGTTCGAGACAAGTAGACCGACTCCTGCCTGCATCTACTACTATTACTCCACACATCGACCGATCCAGCATGCATCTAGAGTATTAACTTCATAAGAACAGAGTAATGCTTTAAGCAAGATGACATGATGTAGGGGGATAAACTCATGCAATATGAAATAAACCCCATCTTGTTGTCCTCGATGGCAACAATACAATATGTGCCTTGCTGCCCCTACTGTCACTGGGAAAGGACACCGCAAGATTGAACCCAAAGCTAAGCACTTCTCCCATTGCAAGAAAGATCAATCTAGTAGGCCAAGACAAACTGATAATTCGAAGAGACTTGCAAAGATAACCAATCATACATAAAAGAATTCAGAGAAGATTAAAACATTGTTCATAGATAAACTTGATCATAAACCCACAATTCATCGGTCTCAATAAACACACCACAAAAGAAGATTACATCAAATAGATCTCCCCAAGAGAGGGGGAGAACTTTGTATTGAGATCCAAAAAGAGAGAAGAAGCCATCTAGCTAATAACTATGGACCCGTAGGTCTGAAGTAAACTACTCACACTTCATCAGAGGGGCTATGGTGTTAATGTAGAAGCCCTCCGTGATTGATGCCCCCTTCGGCGGAGCTCCGGAACAGGCCCCAAGATGGGAAATCGTGGATACAGAAAGTTACGGCAGTGGAATTAGGGTTTTGGCTCTGTATCTGGTAGTTTGGGGGTACGTGGGTATATATAGGAGGAAGGAGTACGTCGGTGGAGCAACAAGGGGCCCACGAGGGTGGAGGGCGCGCCTGGGGGGGGGGTAGGCGCGCCCCCCTACCTCGTGGCCTCCTGGTTGATGTCTTGATGTAGGGTCCAAGTCCTCTGGATCATGTTCGTTCCGAAAATCACGTTCCCGAAGGTTTCATTCCGTTTGGACTCCATTTGATATTCTTTTTCTGCGAAACCCTAAAATAGGCAAAAAAACAACAATTTTGGGCTAGGCCTCCGGTTAATAGGTTAGTCCCAAAAATAATATAAAAGTGTATAATAAAGCCCAATAATGTCCAAAACAGAATATAATATAGCATGGAACAATCAAAAATTATAGATACGTTGGAGACGTATCAAGCATCCCCAAGCTTAATTCCTGATCGTCCTCGAGTAGGTAAATGATAGAAACAGAATTTTTGATGTGGAATGCTACTTGGCATAATTTCAATGTAATTTTCTTAATTGTGGTATGAATATTTAGATCCAAAAGATTCAAGACAAAAGTTTAATATTGACATAATACTTCAAGCATACTAACTAAGCAATTACGTCTCTTCAAAATAACATGGCCAAATAAAGTTATCCCTACAAAATCGTATAGTTTGGCTATGCTCCATCTTCACCACACAAAGTATTCAAATCATGCACAACCCCGATGACAAGCCAAGCAATTGTTTCATACTTTTAATGTTCTCAAACTTTTTCAATCTTCACGCAATACATGAGCGTGAGCCATGAATATAGCACTATAGGTGGAATAGAATGGTGGTTGTGGAGAAGACAAAAAGGGAGAAGATAGTCTCACATCAACTAGGCGTATCAACAGGCTATGGAGATGCCCATCAATAGATATCAATGTGAGTGAGTAGGGATTGCCATGCAACAGATGCACTAGAGCTACAAGTATATGAAAGCTCAACAAAAAGAAACTAAGTGGGTGTGCATCCAACTTGCTTGCTCACGAAGACCTAGGGCATTTTGAGGAAGCCCATCGTTGGAATATACAAGCCAAGTTCTATAATGAAAAATTCCCACTAGTATATGAAAGTGACAAAACAAAAGACTCTCTATTATGAAGATCATGGTGCTACTTTGAAGCACAAGTGTGGAAAAAGGATAGTAGTATTGGCCCTTTTTATTTATTTATTTTTGGGCCTTCCTTTTTTTATTTGGCCTTTCTCCCCTTTTTTTTATTTGGGACAATACTCTATGAATGATGATCATCACACTTCTATTTATTTACAACTCAATGATTACAATTCGATACTAGAACAAAGTATGACTCTATATGAATGCCTCTGGCGGTGTACCATGATAGCAGTGATGCATGAGTGACTTATATGAAAGAATTATGAACGGTGGCTTTGCCACAACTAAAATGTCAACTACATGATCATGCAAAGCAATATGACAATGATGGAGCGTGTCATAGTAAACGAAATGGTGGAAGTTGCATGGCAATATATCTCGGAATGGATATAGAAATGCCATGATAGGTAGGTATGGTGGCTGTTTTTAGGAAGGTATATGGTGGGTGTATGATACCGGCGAAAGGTGCGCGGTATTAGAGAGGCTAGCAATGGTGGAAGGGTGAGAGTGCGTATAATCCATGGACTCAACATTAGTCATAAAGAACTCACATACTTATTGCAAAAATCTATTAGTTATCAAAGCAAAGTACTACGCGCATGCTCCTAGGGGGATAGATTGGTAGGAAAATACCATCGCTCGTCCCCGACCGCCACTCATAAGGAAGACAATCAATAAATACATCATGCTCCGACTTCTTAACATAACGGTTCACCATACGTGCATGCTACGGGAATCACAAACTTCAACACAAGCATTTCTCAAATTCACAGCTACTCAACTAGCATGACTCTAATATCACCATCTCCATATCTCAAAACAATTACCAAGTTTCAAACTTCTCATAGTATTCAACACACTCATAAGAAAATTTTATTATTAATCTTGAATGCCTAAAATAATTAAAGCAAATTACCATGATATTTTGTAGGACTCTCAAAATAATCTAAGTGAAGCATGAGAGAACAATGGTTTCTATAAAAACAAATCTACCACCGTGCTCTAAAAGATATAAGTGAAGTACTAGAGCAAAAACTATATAACTCAAAAGATATAAGTGAAGCGCATAGAGTATTCTAACAATTTATGAATCATGTGTTTCTCTCTCAAAAAGGTGTGTACAACAAGGATTATTTTGGTAAACTAAAAAGCAAAGACTCAAATCATACAAGACGCTCGAAGCAAAACACATATCATGTGGCGAATAAAAATATAGTTCCAAGTAAAGTTACCGATGGAAGTAGACGAAAGAGGGGATGCCTTCCGGGGCATCCCCAAGCTTTGACTTTTAGGTGTCCTTAGATTATCTTGGGGGTGCAATGGGAATCCCCAAGCTTAGGCTCTTGCCACTCCTTGTTCCATAATCCATCAAATCTTTCACCCAAAACTTGAAAACTTCACAACACAAAACTTAAAGTAGAAAATCTCGTGAGCTCCGTTAGCGAAAGAAAACAAAACACCACTTCAAGGTACTGTAATGAACTCATTCTTTATTTATATTGGTGTTAAAACTAATGTATTCCAACTTCTCTATGGTTTATAAACTATTTTACTAGCCATAGATTCATCAAAATAAGCAAACAACACACGAAAAACAGAATCTGTCAAAAACAGAACAGTCTGTAGTAATCTGTAGCTAATGCAAGATCTGGAACCCCAAAAATTCTAAAATAAATTTCTGTACGTGAGGAATTTATATATTAATCATCTTCAAAAAGAATTAACTACATATCACTTTTCAAATAAAAATGGCAGCAGTTCTCGTGAGCGCTAAAGTTTCTGTTTTTTTACAGCAAGATTAAAAAGACTTTCCCTAAGTCTTCCCAAGGGTTCTACTTGGCACAAACACTAATTAAACACAAAAACACAACCAAAACAGAGGCTAGATAAATTATTTATTAAATAACAGCAAGGAAAAATATTGGGTTGTCTCCCAACAAGCGCTTTCGTTTAACGCCCCTAGCTAGGCATTGATAATTTCAATGATGCTCACATGAAAGACAAGAATTGAAGCACAAAGAGAGCATCATGAAACACTTGACAAACACATCTAAGTATAACATACTTCCTATGCATAGGCATCTTATAGGCAAAAAAATTATCATAGCAAGCAAAAACTAGCATATGCAAGGAATCGGAAAGAAACAATAGCAATCTCAACATAACGAGAGGTAATTTAGTAACATGAAAATGTCTAAAATCATATTTTCCTCTCTCATAATAATTACATGTGGGATTATAAGCAAATTCAACAAAATAGTTATCACAAAGAATATTTTCAACACGATCCACATGCATGCAAAGTTGACACTCTTCCAAAATAGTGGGATTAACATTAACTAAAGTCATGACCTGTCCAAACCCACTTTTAATAATATTGCAAACACTATTATCAATCTCATGGGGCTTAAATAAATTTTCAAGATCATAAGAAGAATCACCCCAATCATGATCATTGCAACAAGTAGAGGACATAACAAAACTATCATCCCCAAGCTTAGGGTTTTGTATATTATTAGCACAATTTACATAAATAGGATTTATAATAAAATCATTGCAATCATGCTTTTTATTCAAAGATCTATCGTGAATCGCTTCATAAAGTAATTTATCACACTTTTCAGATTCACGAATTTCAAGCAAAACCTCATAAAGATAATCTAGTACACAAAACTCACTAGCAATTGGTTCATCATAATTGGTTCTCTTAAAAAGATTAGCAAGTGGATGAGGGTCCATAGATCTTAGGTTCTCTGTTTAGTAATAAATAAACAATTATTCCAACCACACGAGCAAATGAGCCAAGTAAGACATCAAAGCAAACGGGAAAGAGGCAAACGGAAAAGAGGGGGCGAATAAAACAGCAAGGGTGAAGTGGGGGAGAGGAAAACGAGTGGCAAATGACAAATAATGTAATGCGGGAGATAAGGGTTTGTGATGGGTACTTGTTGTGTTGACTTTTGCGTAGGCCTCCCCGGCAACATCGCCAGAAATTCTTCTTGGTACCTCTTGAGCACTTGCGTTGGTTTTCCCTTGAAGAGGAAAGGGTGATGCAGCAAAGTAGCATAAGTATTTCCCTTAGTTTTTGAGAACCAAGGTATCAATCCAGTAGGAGTCCACACACGAGTCCCTCGCACCTACACAAACAAATAAATCCTCGCAACCAATGCGATAAGGGGTTGTCAATCCCTACATGGTCACTTACGAGAGTGAGATCTGATAGAGATGGTAAGATAATATTTTTGGTATTTTTATGATGAAGAGAAATAAAAGATGCAAAGTAAAAGAAATGGCAAAGGAAATAAATAAGTATTGGAAGATTAATATGATGGAAGATAGACCCCGGGGCCATAGGTTTCACTAGTGGCTTCTCTCAAGAGCATAAGTATTCACGGTGGGTAAACAAATTACTGTTGAGCAATTGACAGAATTGAACATAGTTATGATAATATCTAGGTATGATCATGTATATAGGCATCACGTCCGAGACAAGTAGACCGACTCCTGCCTGCATCTACTACTATTACTCCACATATTGACCGCTATCCAGCATGCATCTAGAGTATTAAGTTCATAAGAATAGAGTAACGCTTTAAGCAAGATGACATGATATAGAGGGATAAACTCATGCAATATGAAATAAACCCCATCTTGTTATCCTCGATGGCAACAATACAATACGTGCCTTGCTTCCCCTACTGTCACTGGGAAAGGACACCGCAAGATTGAACCCAAAGCTAAGCACTTCTCCCATTGCAAGAAAGATCAATCTAGTAGGCCAAACCAAACTGATAATTCGAAGAGACTTGCAAAGATAACCAATCATACATAAAAGAATTCAGAGAAGATTCAAATATTGTTCATAGATAAACTTGATCATAAACCCACAATTCATCGGTCTCAACAAACACACCGCAAAAGATGATTACATCAAATAGATCTCCCCAAGAGAGGGGGCGAACTTTGTATTGAGATCCAAAAAGAGAGAAGAAGCCATCTAGCTAATAACTATGGACCCGTAGGTCTGAAGTAAACTACTCAGACTTCATTGGAGGGGCTATGGTGTTGATGTAGAAGCCCTCGTGATCGATGCCCCCTCCGGCGGAGCTCCGGAACAGGCCCCAAGATGGGATCTCATGGATACAGAAAGTTATGGCGGTGTAATTAGGGTTTTGGCTCCATATATGGTAGTTTGGGGGTATGTGGGTATATATAGGAGGAAGGAGTACGTAGGTGGAGCAACATGGGGCCCACGAGGGTGGAGGGCGCGCCTGGGGGGGGGGGTAGGCGCGCCCCCCTACCTCGTGATCTCCTGGTTGATGTCTTGATGTAGGGTCCAAATCCTTTGGATCATGTTCATTCCGAAAATCATGTTCCCGAAGGTTTCATTCCGTTTGGACTCCGTTTGATATTCTTTGTCTGCGAAACCCTAAAATAGGCAAAAACAACATTTTTGGGCTGGGCCTCCGGTTAATAGGTTAGTCCCAAAAATAATATAAAGTGTATAATAAAGCGTAATAATGTCCAAAACAGAATATAATATAGCATGGAACAATAAAAAATTATAGATACGTTGGAGACGTATCAGCCCGCAAGGGTGGTGCCCCCCCAAGAAAGTCCGAATTGGGCAAGGGGGAGGGGGCGCGGCTCCCTTTCCTTCTCTCCTTCTCCTTCTCCTTTCCCCCTTTTCCCCCTCCGTAAAAAGGAAAGGGGGCCGACTAGGATTGGGAGTCCTAGTCGGATTCCCCCTTATGGCGCGCCCCTGGCCGGCCTCCTCCCTCTCCCTCCTTTATATACGTGGGCAGGGCACCCCTTGGAGACACACCAATTGTTCCAAGCCGTATGCGGCGTCTCTCTCCATGGTTTACTCCTTCGGTCATGTTCATATAGTGCTTAGGGGAAGCCCTGCACGGATCACATCACCATCACCGTCACCACGCGCGTCGTGCTAACGAAACTCTCCCTCGACACTTTGCTGGATCAAGAGTTCGTGGGACGTCAAAAGATGCAAAGTTAATAATGATAGTGCAAATTATTTATGGCACTACCGTTTAGGTCATAATGGTGCAGAGTGCATGGAGAAACTCCATACTGATGGGCTTTTGGAATCACTTGATTATGAATCACTTGATACTTGCGAACCATGCCTCATGGGCAAGATGACTAAAACTCTGTTCTCCGGAACAATGGAGCGAGCCACAGACTTATTGGAAATAATACATACTGATGTATGCGGTCTGATGAGTGTTGAGGCTCGCGGCGAGTATCGTTCTTTTCTGACCTTGATAGATTATTTGAGCAGATATGGGTATATCTACTTAATGAAATATAAGTCTGAAATATTTGAAAAGTTCAAGAATTTCAGAGTGAAGTGGAAAATCATCGTAAAAAGAAAATAAAGTTTCTATGATCTGATCACGGAGGCGAATATTTGAGTTACGAGTTTGGTCTTCATTTGAAACAAACTCGAATAGTTTCACAACTCACGCCATCTGGAACACCACAGCATAATGGTGTGTCCGAACATCGTAACCGTACTTTATTAGATATGGTGCAATCTATGATGTCTCTTATCGATTTACCACTATCGTTTTGGGGTTATGCTTTAGATACGGCTGCATTCACCTTAAATAGGGCACCATCTAAATACATTGAGGGACACCATATGAAATGTGGTTTGGCAAGAAAACTAAGTTGTCGTTTCTTAAATTTTGGGGTTGCGATGCTTATGTGAAAAAGCTTCAGCCTGATAAGTTCGAACCCAAATCGGAGAAATGTGTCTTCATAGGATACCGAAAGGAAACTGTTGGGTACACCTTCTATCACAGATCCGAAGGCAAGATATTCGTTGCTAAGAATGGATCCTTTCTAGAGAAGGAGTTTCTCTCGAAAGAAGTGAGTGGGAGGAAAGTAGAACTTGATGAGGTAGTTGTACCTTCTCTCGAATTTGAAAGTAGTTCATCACAGAAATCAGTTCCAGTGATTCCTACACCAATTAGTGAGGAAGCTTGATGATCATGAAACTTCAGATCAAGTTACTACCGAACCTCGTAGGTCAACCAGAGTACGTTCCGCACCAGAGTGGTATGGTAATCCTATTCTGGAAGTCATGTTACTAGACCTTGACGAACCTATGAACTATGAGGAAGCGATGATGAGCCCAAATTCCACAAAATGGCTTGACGCCATGAAATCTTAGATGGGATCCATGTATGAGAACAAAGTATGGACTTTGGTTGACTTGCCTGATGATTGGCAAGCCATAGAGAATAAATGGATCTTCAAGAAGAAGACTGACGCTGATGGTAATGTTACTGTCTACAAAGCTCGACTTGTTGCGAAAGGTTTTCGACAAGTTCAAGGAGTTGACTACGATGAGACCTTCTCACCCGTAGCGATGCTTAAGTCTGTCTGAATAATGTTAGCAATTGCCGCATTTTATGATTAGGAAATTTGGCAAATGGACGTCAAAACTGCATTCCTTATTTCTTAAAGAAGAGTTGTATATGATGCAACCAGAAGGTTTTGTTGATCCTAAAGGTGCTAACAAAGTGTGCAAGCTCCAACGATCCATTTATGGACTGGTGCAATCCTCTCAGAGTTGGAATGTACGCTTTGATAGTGTGATCAAAGCATATGGTTTTATACAGACTTTTCGAGAAGCCTGTGTTTACAAGAAAATTAGTGGGAGCTCCGTAGCATTTATGATATTATATGTGGATGACAGATTGTTGATCGGAAATGATACTGAATTTCTGAACAGCATAAAAGGATACTTGAATAAGATTTTTTCAATGAAAGACCTTGGTGAAGCTGCTTATATATTGGGCATCAAGATCTATAGAGATAGATCAAGACACTTAATTGGACTTTCACAAAGCACATACCTTGATAAAGTTTTGAAGAAGTTCAAAATGGATCAGTCAAGGAAAGGGTTCTTACCTGTGTTACAAGGTGTGAAGTTGAGTCAGACTCAATGCCCGACCACTGCAGAAGATAGAGAGAAAATTAAAGTCATTCCCTATGCCTCAGCCATAGGTTCTATCATGTATGGAATGCTGTGTACCAGACCTGATGTGTGGCTTGCTATAAGTTTAGCAGGGACGTACCAAAGTAATCCAAGGGTGGATCACTGGACAGTGGTCAAGAACATCCTGAAATACCTGAGAAGGACTAAGGATATGTTTCTCGTTTATGGAGGTGACAAAGAGCTTGTCATAAATGGTTATGTCAATGCAAGCTTTGACACTGATCCAGATGACTCTAAGTCGCAAACCGAATACATGTTTATATTGAATGGTGGAGCTGTCAGTTGGTGTAGTTCCAAGCAGAGCGTCGTGGCGGGATCTACGTGTGAAGCAGAGTACATAGCTGCTTCAGAAGCAACAAATGAAAGAGTCTGGATGAAGGAGATCATATCCGATCTAGGTTTAATACCTAGTGCATCGAGACCAATGAAAATATTTTGTGACAATACTGGAGCAATTGCCTTAGCGAAGGAATCCGTATTTCACAAGAGAACCAAACACATCAAGAGACGCTTCAATTCCATCCACAGTCAAGTCAAGGAGGGAGACATGGAGATTTGCAAAATACACACGGATCTGAATGTTGCAGACCCATTGACTAAGCCTCTTCCACAAGCAAAACATGATCAGCACCAAGACTCCATGGGTGTTAGAATCATTACAATGTAATCTAGATTATTTACTCTAGTGCAAGTGGGAGACTGAAGGAAATATGCCCAAGAGGCAATAATAAAGTTGTTATTTATATTTCCTTATATCATGATAAAGGTTTATTATTCATGCTAGAATTGTATTAACCGGAAACTTGATACGTGTGTGAATACATAGACAAAACAAAGTGTCCCTAGTATGCCTCTACTTGACTAGCTGGTTAATCAAAGATGGTTAAGTTTCTTGACCATAGACATGTGTTGTTATTTGATGAACGGGATCACATCATTAGAGAATGATGTGATGGACTAGACCCATCTGTTAGCTTAGCATAATGATCGTTCAGTTTTATTGCTATTGCTTTCTTCATGACTGATACATATTCCTTTGACTATGACATTATGCAACTCCCGAATACCGGAGGAACACCTTATGTGCTATCAAACGTCACAACATAACTGGGTGATTATAAAGATGCTCTATAGGTGTCTTGATAACCCACAAGTATAGGGGATCGCAACAGCTTTCGAGGGTAGAGTATTCAACCCAAATTTATCGATTCGACACAAGGGGAGCCAAAGAATATTCTCAAGTATTAGCAGCTGAGTTGTCAATTCAACCACACCTGGAAACTTAGTATCTGCAGCAAAGTGTTTAGTAGCAAAGTAATATGATAGTGGTGGTAGCGGCAACAAAAGTAAATACAGCAAAAGTAATGTTTTTGGTATTTTGTAGTGATTGTAACAGTAGCAGCGGGAAAGTAAATAAGCATAAACCAGTATATGGAAAACTCGTAGGCACCAGATCAGTGATGGATAATTATGCTGGATGCGGTTCATCATGTAATAGTCATAACATAGGGTGACACAGAACTAGCTCCAATTCATCAATGTAATGTAGGCATGTATTCCGTATATAGTCATACGTGCTTAGGGAAAAGAACTTTCATGACATCTTTTGTCCTACCCTCCCATGGCAGCGGGGTCCTATTGGAAACTATGGGATATTAAGGCCTCCTTTTAATAGAGAAACGGAAGAAAGCATTAGCACATAGTGAATACATGAACTCCTCAAACTATGTTCATCGCCGGGAGTGGTCCCGATTATTGTCACTTCGGGTTTGCCGGATCATAACACATAGTTGGTGACTATAGACTTGCAAGATAGGATCAAGAACTCACATATATTCATGAAAACATAATAGGTTCAGATCTGAAATCATGGCACTCGGGCCCTAGTGACAAGCATTAAGCATAGCAAAGTCATAGCAACATCAATCTCAGAACATAATGGATACTAGGGATCAAACCCTAACAAAACTAACTCGATTACATGATAAATCTCATCCAACCCATCACCGTCCAGCAAGCCTACGATGGAATTACTCATGCACGGCGGTGAGCATCATGAAATTGGTGATGGAGGATGGTTGATGATGACGACGGCGACGAATCCCCCTCTCCGGAGCCCCGGACGGACTCCAGATCAGCCCTCCCGAGAGGTTTTAGGGCTTGACGGCGGCTCCGTATCCTAAAACACGATGATTTCTTCTCTCTGATTTTTTTCTCTCCGAAAGCAAATATATAGAGTTGGAGTTGGCGTCGGAGGGCATCCAGGGGGCCCACGAGGTAGGGGGGCGCGCCCTGGGGGGGCGCCCCCCACCCTCGTGAGAAGGGTGTGATCCCCCTGGTCTTCATCTTTAGCGAGGATTTATTTTTTATTTTTTCTAAGATGTTCCGTGGAGTTTCAGGTCATTCCGATAATATTTATTTTCTGCACATAAAACAACACCATGGCAATTCTGCTGAAAACAACGTCATTCCGGGTTAGTTCCATTCAAATCATACAAGTTAGAGTCCAAAACAAGGGCAAAAGTGTTTGGAAAAGTAGATAGGACGGAGATGTATCAACTCCCCCAAGCTTAAACCCTTGCTTGTCCTCAAGCAATTCAGTTGACAAACTGAAAGAAAGAAAGAAAAACTTTTACAAACTCTGTTTGCTCTTGTTGTTGTAACTATGTTAAGCCAGCATTCAAGTTTTCAGCATAGATCATAACTAACCACATTTGCAATAATTCTCAGGTCTCATAATTACTCATATCAATAGCATAATCAACTAGCAAGCCATAATAATAAATCTCGGATGACAACACTTCCTCAAAACAATCATAATATGATATAACAAGATGGTATCTCGCTAGCCCTTTCTGAGACCGCAAAACATAAATGCAGAGCACCTTTAAAGATCAAGTACTGACTAGACATTGTAATTCATGGTAAAAGAGATCCAATCATAGTCATACTCAATATAAATTAACAGTGATGAATGCAAATGACAACTGTGCTCTCCAGCTAGTGCTTTTTAATAAGAGGGTGATGACTCCACATAAAAGTAAATGGATAGGCCCTTCGCAGAGGGAAGCAGGGATTTGTAGAGGTGCCAGAGCTCAGTTTTTAAATAGAGATAAATTGTATTTTGAGCGGTATACTTTCATTGTCAACGTAAAAACTAAGAGATGGCGATATCTTCCATGCTAAACACATTATAGGCGGTTCCCAAACAGAATGGTAAAGTTTATACTCCCCCTCCACCAACAAGCATCAATCCATGGCTTGCTCGAAACAACGAGTGCCTCCAACATACATCAGGTCCCAGGGGGAGTTTTGTTTGCAATTAATTTTGATTTAGTTTGCATAAAGCATGGGATTGGGCATCCCGATGACCAGCCATTTTCTCGTGAGTGAGGAGCGGAGTCCACTCCTCTTGAGAATAACCCGCCTAACACGGAAGATAAGGACAGCCTTGGTTGATACATGAGCTATTCGAGCATACAAAACAGAATGTTTATTTGAAGGTTTAGAGTTTGGCACATACAAATTTACTTGGAATGGCAGGTAGATACTGCATATAGGAAGGTATGGTGGACTCATCTGGAATAACTTTGGGGTTTAAGTGATTGGATGCACAAGCAGTATTCCCGCTTAGTACAAGTGAAGGCTAGCAAAATACTGGGAAGCGACCAACTAGAGAGCGACAACAACCATGTACATGCATTAAAATTAATAAACATTGGATGCAAGCATGAGTAGGATATAATCCACCATGAACATAAATATCGTGAAGGCTATGTTGATTTCGTTTCAACTACATGCATGAACATGTGCCAAGTCATGTCACTTAAATCATTCAAAGGAGGATACCACCCCATCATACCACATCATAATCATCTCAATAGCATGTTGGCACACAAGGTAAATCATTATAACTCATAGCTAATCAAGCATGGCACAAGCAACTATGATCTCTAATTGTCATTGCAAACATGTTTATTCATAATAAGCTGAATCAAGAACGAGGGACTCATCATATTTAAAAAAACAAAAGAGGTCGAGTTCATACCAGCTTTCCTCATCTCAGTTAGTCCATCATATATAATCATAATTGCCTTTCACTTGCTCGACCGAACGGTGTGAATAATAATAAGAGTGTACGTGCATTGGACTAAGCTGGAATCTGCGAGCATTCAATAAACAGGAGAAGACAAGGCAATATGGGCTCTTGGTTAAATCAACAATAATGCATATAAGAACCACTTCAACAATTTAATTAAGGTCTTCTCCTACTGACCCCCAAAGAAAAGAAATAAAACTATTTACACGGGAAAGCTCCCAACAAGCAAAAGAAGAACGGGAAATATTTTTGGGTTTTCTTTTTAATTATTACTACTACAGCAGAAAAATAAACTACTACTAATTTTTTTTGTTTTTTCTTAAGGTTTAGCAAACACACAAGAAGAAAGCAGGAAAAAGAAAATAAACTAGCATGGATATTACAGTGAAAAAGTATGAGCACCGACATCTAGCAATGAGTGTGTGTGAACATAAATGTAATGTCGGTGAGAAATACGTACTCCCCCAAGCTTAGGCTTTTGGCCTAAGTTGGTCTATGGCCATGGCTGGCCTGGCAGATATCCATAATAATAGTTGTTGGGGTCGTACTATGATGAGGAAGAATAGTTGGGATCATACTCTGATGAAGAAGAAGACTCTGACTACCACTGGCTGACAGTCATCTCTGGGTCCCAAGAATAAACAGATTGTCGTGGAGGCTCATCTTGTGGTTCCTGTTCCGGGGCTGGTGCAGAATTTTTGTAAGCTTTGGACGGCTGCCCACGTAACGAGGTAGGGTCCTACAAAATTAAACAAAGAAGAAGCAGGCAGGATAATAGTCTCAGGATGATGTTTATTAAAGAACAATTGATACTTAAGCTCTCCTGCCCTATTCTTAATAATAAAATCATGTGCCACCATACTTTTATGATCTAGATAAACATGGGGCAGCACCTTTTCTTCCTTCTCAGCATGCCTAATAGGTATGTTAAAATGTGCAGCTAGGCGTGTGGCATAGACGCCTCCAAAGATGGGACCCTTAGTATGGTTCATACTTAACCGTCTAGCAATAATACCGCCCATACTAAAAGTGTTACCACTATATAAACCATGGTGCAGAATAATTATATTAGGAATACTAAGGTTTCCACAGTTTCCGCGTCCAATTAAACAACGACTAGCAAATAATGCAAAGTAACGTAAAATAGGAAAATGTATGCTAGTGATTCGTGCATCGGAAACCTTTCTAGTTTCTCCTACAGTGATAGTATCAATAAACCCAACCACATCATCATGATGTGGTTCTTCTGTCTTGCCCTCAAAAGGGACTAAACAAATCCGACAGAAATCATAAAGTGACATCTCCTTATGCTCATCATATAAATGAAACTCCACCGTAGGTGGTGAGTTCCTAGAATGAAAATGAAAGTTTTGCACAAAAGTATTTGTGAGTAAGAGATACTGATCACATTGGTCGTGGAGGAAAGCGGTGAGGCCTGCATTGTGGGCCAATTCATGAAAATCTTCATAGATACTGGCTGCTCTCAAGAAATCTTCAGAAGGCCATTCACACGCCCGAATCTCCGTGGTGCGCGGCAAATTATACTTAGGCTTCGGTGCCTTTTCCTTCGAGCTTTGGCTCGATGATCCCCTCAAAAATCTCATTATTTTTCTGAAATAATCTGAAATTTTTAGTAACTTCAAACAAAAGTGAACCAACTTCAATAAAATTGATAGCAACTACTCCTACAAGTGCCTAGAGCCTATATCAAGCATTAGAACTACTTAGAACCATATAAATTTGACATGCAAGCTCAAGAACATGGTCACCTATGCAACACAAATTTGCAAAGAATAAAGCACTAGAACAAAAACTAATTGGACCAATGGAGGAGTCACATACCAAGGAACAATCTCCCCAAGCAGTTTTGCGAGAGGTGCTTTGAGCAAGGAGATCGAAAATCGCAGCAAAAGTGGCTGGAACTCGTGCTTGAGTTGGTTTTTCGGGTTTGTGTGAGACAGAGGAAGAAGATGGGTGCTGGGATAAGTGGAGGAGGGCCACCGTGGACCCACAAGGAAGGGGGGCGCGCCCTAGAGGGGGGGGTGCCCACCACCCTCGTGGCCACGTGGCAGCTCCTCCCGCGGTAATTTTTGCACGGTAAATCCTCAAATTTTCCCAAAAAATCATATTAAATTGGCATGTCATTCTAAGGACTTTTATTTTCGGGATATTTTTATATTGCACGGATAAGTCAGGAAACCGACAGAAAAATATTATTTTTACTTTATTTCTACTAATTAACAGAAAATATAGAGAGGGTACAGAAGTTCGTGCTTCTAGTTTCATCCATCTCATGCTCATCAAAAAGAATCCACTAACAAGGTTGATCAAGTCTTGTTAACAAACTCATTCCGATAATCATGAAACCGTAGAAATTTTGAATAACACTAAGTTACCTCAACGGGGATATGCACATCCCCAATAATAAGTATATCATATTTCTTTTTGACGGTAGGAAGAGGAAATTCAAAACCTCCAATTATAATCGATGGAATTTTTCCAATGGAGTTGATACTATGAGCTTGAGGTTGTTTCCTCGGAAAGTGTACCGTATGCTCATTACCATTAACATGAAAAGTGACATTGCCTTTGTTGCAATCAATAACAGCCCCTGCAGTATTAAGAAAAGGTCTTCCAAGAATAATAGACATACTATCATCCTCGGGAAATATCAAGAATAACAAAGTCCATTAAAATAGTAACGTTTGCAACCACAACAGGCACATCCTCACAGATACCGACAGGAATAGCAGTTGATTTATCAGCCATTTGCAAAGATATTTCAGTAGGTGTCAGCTTATTCAAGTCAAGTCTACGATATAAAGAGAGAGGCATAACACTAACACCGGCTCCAAGATCACATAAAGCAGTTTTAATATAATTTCTTTTAATGGAGCAAGGTATAGTAGGTACTCTGGGGTCTCCATGTTTCTTTGTTATTCCAACCTTAAAAGTATAATTAGCAAGCATGGTGGAAATTTCAGCTTTCGGTATCTTTCTTTTATTAGTAATGATATCCTTCATATATTTAGCATAAGGATTTGTTTTGAGCACATCAGTTAATCTCATACGCAAAAAGATAGGCCTAATCATTTCAGCAAAGCGCTCAAAATCCTCATCATCCTTTTTCTTGGATGGTTTCGGAGGAAAAGGCATGGGTTTTTGAACCCAAGGTTCCCTTTCTTTACCATGTTTCCTAGCAACAAAGTCTCTTTTATCATAACGTTGATTCTTTGATTGTGGGTTATCAAGATCAACAGCAGGTTCAACTTCTACATCATTATCATTACTAGGTTGAGCATCATTATGAACATTATCATTAATATTTTCACTAGGTTCATGTTCATTACCAGATTGTGTTTCAGCATCAGACAGGGAGATATCATTTGGATTATCAGGTGGTTCAGCAATAGGTTCACTAGAAGTTTGCACAGTTCTATCATTTTTCTTCTTCTTCTTTTTAGAAGAACTAGGAACATCAATATGATTTCTCTGAAAATCTTGCTCGATTCTCTTAGGGTGGCCTTCAGGATACAAAGGTTCCTGAGTCATTCTACCACTTCTAGTAGCCACTCTAACAACATAATCATTTTTCTTACTATTCATTTCCTCAAGCACTTCTTTTTGAGCCTTAAGTACTTGTTCTACTTGAGTGGTAACCATAGAAGCATGTTTGCTAACAAGTTTAAGTTCACTTTTAATATTAGCCATATAATCACCCAAGCGTCTAATCATATAAGCATTTTGTTTTAATTGTCAACCAAAATAAGCATTGAAGTCCTCTTGCTTAAACATAAAGTTATCAAACTCATCCAAGCACTGACTAGCAATTTTAGTAGGAGGGACTTCAGCTTTATCATATCTATAGAGAGAATTTACCTTTACTACCTGTGTCGGGATATCGGGATCAGGAGGTTCTTCAGTAAATAAAGAATTGAGATCATATGTTTCATCAACAGGCGGTATAATAAGACCATGTATTTCTTCAATAGGAGGTAAATTCTTAACGTCTTCAGCTTTAATACCTTTCTCTTTCATAGATTTCTTTGCCTCTTCCATATCTTCGGGACTGAGGAATAGAACACCTCTCTTCTTCAGAGTTGGTTTAAGAATAGGCTCAGTAATTGGAGAAGGAGCTGGCTCAGGAGGTGCCCAATTATTTTCATTTGTCAACATATTATTCAATAGAATTTCGGCTTCATCCGGTGTTCATTCCCTGAAAAGAGAACCAGCACAACTATCCAGGTAATCTCCCCCCTCATAGTTGAGGGATAGATCTTGGTTTTTGGATCTCTCAAGTTCTTCATAGTGTCCAGCAGATATAAATCCCAAGTGACTCAAAGAATAGAGCTACGCTCCCCGGCAACGGCGCCAAAAATTAGTCTTGATAACCCACAAGTATAGGGGATCACAACAGCTTTCGAGGGTAGAGTATTCAACCCATATTTATTGATTCGACACAAGGGGAGCCAAAGAATATTCTCAAGTATTAGTAGCTGAGTTGTCAATTCAACCACACCTGGAAACTTAGTATCTGCAGCAAAGTGTTTAGTAGCAAAGTAATATGATAGTGGTGGTAGCGGCAACAAAAGTAAAGACAGCAAAAGTAATGTTTTTGGTATTTTGTAGTGATTGTAACAGTAGCAGCGGGAAAGTAAATAAGCGTAAACCAGTATATGGAAATCTCGCAGGCACCGGATCAGTGATGGATAATTATGCCAGATGCGGTTCATCATGTAACAGTCATAACATAGGGTGACACAGAACTAGCTCCAATTCATCAATGTAATGTAGGCATGTATTCCGTATATAGTCATACGTGCTTATGGAAAAGAACTTGCATGACATCTTTTGTCCTACCCTCTCGTGGCAGCTGGGTCCTATTGGAAACTAAGGGATATTAAGGCCTCCTTTTATTAGAGAACCGGAACAAAGCATTAGCACATAGTGAATACATGAACTCCTCAAACTATGGTCATCACCCGGAGTGGTCCTGATTATTGTCACTTCGGGGTTGCCGGATCATAACACATAGTAGGTGACTATAGACTTGCAAGATAGGATCAAGAACTCACATTATTCATGAAAACATAATAGGTTCAGATCTGAAATCATGGCACTCGGGCCCTAGTGACAAGCATTAAGCATAGCAAAGTCATAGCAACATCAATCTCAGAACATAATGGATACTAGGGATCAAACCCTAACAAAACTAACTCGATTACATGATAAATCTCATCCAACCCATCACCGTCCAGCAAGCCTACTATGGAATTACTCACGCACGGCGGTGAGCATCATGAAATTGGTGATGGAGGATGGTTGATGATGACGACAGCGACAAATCCCCCTCTCTGGAGCACCGAACGGACTCCAGATCAGCCCTCCCGAGAGGTTTTAGGGCTTGGCGGCGGCTCCGTATCGTAAAACGCGATGATTTCTTCTCTCTGATTTTCTCTCTCCGAAAGAAAATATATAGAGTTGGAGTTGGCGTCAGAGGGCATCCAGGGGGCCCACGAGGTAGGGGGCGTGCCCTAGGGTGGGCGCCCCCCACCCTCGTGAGAAGGGTGTGGGCCCCCTGGTCTTCATCTTTGGCGAGGATTTTTTATTATTTTTTCTAAGATGTTCCATGGAGTTTTAGGTCATTCCGAGAATATTTGTTTTCTGCACATAAAACAACACCATGGCAATTCTGCTGAAAACAGCGTCAGTCCGGGTTAGTTCCATTCAAATCATACAATTTAGAGTCCAAAACAAGGGCAAAAGTGTTTGGAAAATTAGATAGGACGGAGACGTATCGTCTCTCCGAAGGTGTTTCTTGGGCTGACATAGATCGAGATTAGGATTTGTCACTACGGGTATCGGAGAGGTATCTCTGGACCCTCTCGGTAATGCACATTACGATAAGCCTTGCAAGCAATGTGACTAATGAGTTAGTTGCGGGATGATGCATTACGGAATGAGTAAAGAGACTTGCTGGTAACGAGATTGAACTAGGTATGAGGATACCGAGGATCGAATCACGGGCAAGTAACCTACCGATGACAAAGGGAATAGCGTACGTTGTCATTGCGGTTTGACCGACAAAGATCTTCGTAGAATATGTAGGAACCAATATGGGCATCCGGGTTCCGATGTTGGTTATTGACCGGAGATATGTCTCGGTCATGTCTACATAGTTGTCGAACCCGTAGGGTCCGCACGCTTAACGTTCGATGATGAGTTGTATTATGAGTTTTGTGTTTTGGTGACCGAATATTGTTCGGAGTCCCGGATGAGATCACGAACATGATGGGGAGTCTCGAAATGTTCGAGAGGTAAATATTGATGTATTGTACGATGGTATTCGGACACCAGAATTGTTTCAGAATTTTTTGGGTATTTTTCGGAGTACCGGGAGGTTACCGGAACCCCCACCCCTCGGGGAAGAAATGGGCCTACATGGGCCTTAGTGGAGAGAGAGGGGAGCCCAAAAGGGTGGCACATGCCCCCCCAAGGGAGCCCGAATTGGACAAAGGGGATGGGGTGCGACCCCCTTTCCTTCTCTCCCTCTCCCTCTCCTTCTCCTTCCCCCTTTTCCCCCTCCGTAAAAAGGAAGGGGGTGACTAGGATTTGGAGTCCTAGTCGGTTTCCCCCCTTATGGCGTGCCCCTTGGCCGGCCTCCGCCCTCTCCCTCCTTTATATACGCGGGCAGGAAACCCCTGGGAGACACACCAATTGTTCCAAGCTGTGTGCGGCGTCTCTCTCCACGGTTTACTCCTCAGGTCGTATTTGAAGGAAATATGCCCTAGAGGCAATAATAAAGTTATTATTTATTTCCTTATATCATGATAAATGTTTATTATTCATGCTAGAATTGTATTAACCGGAAACATAATACATGTGTGAATACATAGACAAACTTAGTGCCACTAGTATGCCTCTACTTGACTAGCTCGTTAATCAAAGATGGTTATGTTTCCTAACCATGAACAAAGTGTTGTTATTTGATTAACGAGGTCACATCATTTGTTGAATGATCTGATTGACATGACCCATTCCATTAGCTTAGCACCCGATCGTTTAGTATGTTGCTATTGCTTTCTTCATGACTTATACATGTTCCTATGACTATGAGATTATGCAACTCCCGTTTGCCGGAGGAACACTTTGTGTGCTACCAAATGTCACAACGTAACTGGGTGATTATAAAGGAGCTCTACAGGTGTCTCCAATGGTAGATGTTGGGTTGGCGTATTTCGAGAATAGGATTTGTCACTCCGATTGTCGGAGAGGTATCTCTGGGCCCTCTCGGTAATGCACATCACATAAGCCTTGCAAGCATTGCAACTAATGAGTTAGTTGCGGGATGATGTATTACGGAACAAGTAAAGCGACTTGCCGGTAACGAGATTGAACTAGGTATTGGATACCGACGATCAAATCTCGGGCAAGTAACATACCGATGACAAAGGGAACAACGTATGTTGTTATGCGGTCTGACCGATAAAGATCTTCGTAGAATATGTAGGAGCCAATATGGGCATCCAGGTCCCGCTATTGTTTATTGACCGGAGACGTGTCTCGGTCATGTCTACATTGTTCTCGAACCGTAGGGTCCGCACGCTTAACGTTACGATGACAGTTATTATGAGTTTATGCATTTTGATGTACCGAAGATTGTTCGGAGTCCCGGATGTGATCATGGACATGACGAGGAGTCTCGAAATGGTCGAGACATAAAGAGTGATATATTGGAAGCCTATGTTTGGATATCGGAAGTATTCCGGGTGAAATCGGGATTTTACCGGAGTACCGGGAGGTTACCGGAACCCCCCGGGAGCTATATGGGCCTTAGTGGGCTTTAGTGGAAAGGAGAAAGGGGCAGCCCAAGGTGGGCCGCGTGCCTCCCCCCTCCCCTAGTCCTATTAGGACAAGGAGAGGTGGCCGGCCCCCTCTCTCTCTTTCCCCCCTCGAGGAATCCTATTCCAACTAGGATTGGGGGGGGGGGGATCCTACTCCCAGAGGGAGTAGGACTCCCTTGGCGCGCCCTCCTTGGCCGGCCGCCCCCTCCCCCTTGGCTCCTTTATATACGGAGGCAGGGGAGCACTCTAGAACACACAAGTTGATCCTTGAGATCATTCCTTAGCCGTGTGCGGTGCCCCCTGCCACCATATTCCACCTCGATCATATTATAGCGGTGCTTAGACGAAGCCCTACGACGGTAGAACATGAAGATCGTCACCACGCCGTCGTGCTGACGGAACTCCTCCCCGACGCTTTGCTGGATCGGAGCCCGGGGATTGTCATCGAGCTGTACGTGTGCTAAGAACTCGGAGGTGCCGGAGTAACGGTGCTTGGATCGGTCGGATCGGGAAGATGTACGACTACTTCCTCTACGTTGTGTCAACGCTTCCGCAGTCGGTCTGCGTGGGTACGTAGACAACACTCTCCCCTCTCGTTGCTGTGCATCATCATGATCTTGCATGTGCGTAGGAATTTTTTTGAAATTACTATGTTCCCCAACAGTGGCATCCGAGCCAGGTTTTATATGTTGATGTTATATGCACGAGTAGAACACAAGTGAGTTGTGGACGATATAAGTCATACTGCCTACCAGCATGTCATACTTTGGTTCAGCGGTATTGTTGGACGAGACGACCCGGACCAACAT
Source organism: Triticum urartu (assembly GCF_003073215.2). Taxonomy (NCBI): domain Eukaryota; kingdom Viridiplantae; phylum Streptophyta; class Magnoliopsida; order Poales; family Poaceae; genus Triticum; species Triticum urartu. The sequence goes on from NC_053023.1 coordinate 545,613,105, forward strand.
TACGCGTACGCTTACGCGAGACCGGTTCCCCCGACGTGCTTTGCACATAGGTGGCTTGCGGGCGACTGTCTCTCCAACTTTAGTTGAACCGAGTATGGCTACGCCCGGTCCTTGCGAAGGTTAAAACGGAGTCAAATTGACAAACTATCATTGTGGTTTTGATGCATAGGTGAGATTGGTTCTTGCTTAAGCCCGTAGCAGCCACGTAAAACTTGCAACAACAAAGTAGAGGACGTCTAACTTGTTTTTGCAGGGCATGTTGTGATGTGATATGGTCAAGGCATGATGATGAATTTTATTGTATGAGATGATCATGTTTTGTAACCGAGTTATCGGCAACTGGCAGGAGCCATATGGTTGTTGCTTTATTGTATGCAATGCAATCGCGATGTAATGCTTTACTTTATCACTAAGCGGTAGCGATAGTCGTGGAAGCATAAGATTGGCAAGACGACAACGATGCTACGATGGAGATCAAGGTGTCGCGCCGGTGACGATGGTGATCATGACGGTGCTTCGGAGATGGATATCACAAGCACAAGATGATGATGGCCACATCATATCACTTATATTGATTGCATGTGATGTTTATCTTTTTATGCATCTTATCCTGCTTTGATTGACGGTAGCATTATAAGATGATCTCTCACTAAATTATCAAGAAGTGTTCTCCCTGAGTATGCACCGTTGCCAAAGTTCGTCGTGCCCAAACACCATGTGATGATCGGGTGTGATAAGCTCTACGTCCATCTACAACGGGTGCAAGCCAGTTTTTGCACACGCAGAATACTCAGGTTAAACTTGACGAGCCTAGCATATGCAGATATGGCCTCGGAACACGGAGACCGAAAGGTCGAGCGTGAATCATATAGTAGATATGATCAACATAACGATGTTCACCATTGAAAACTACTCCATCTCACGTGATGATCGGTTATGGTTTAGTTGATTTGGATCACGTGATCACTTAGAGGATTAGAGGGATGTCTATCTAAGTGGGAGTTCTTAAGTAATTTGATTAATTGAACTTAAACTTATCATGAACTTAGTACCTGATGGTATCTTGCTTGTTTATGTTGATTGTAGATAGATGGCTCGTGCTGTTGTTCCGTTGAATTTTAATGCGTTCCTTGAGAAAGCAAAGTTGAAAGATGATGGTAGCAATTACACGGACTGGGTCCGTAACTTGAGGATTATCCTCATTGCTGCTCAGAAGAATTACGTCCTGGAAGCACCGCTGGGTGCCAAGCCTGCTGCTGGAGCAACACCAGATGTTATGAACGTCTGGCAGAGCAAAGCTGATGACTACTCGATAGTTCAGTGTGTCATGCTTTACGGCTTAGAATCAGGACTTCAACGACGCTTTGAACGTCATGGAGCATATGAGATGTTCCGGGAGTTGAAGTTAATATTTCAAGCAAATGCCCGGATTGAGAGATATGAAGTCTCCAATAAGTTCTATAGCTGCAAGATGGAGGAGAACAGTTCTGTCAGTGAGCATATACTCAAAATGTCTGGGTATAATAATCACTTGATTCAGATGGGAGTTAATCTTCCAGATGATTGCGTCATTGACAGAATTCTCCAATCACTGCCATCGAGCTACAAGAGCTTCGTGATGAACTATAATATGCAAGGGATGAACAAGACTATTCCCGAGCTCTTCGCAATGCTGAAAGCTGCGGAGGTAGAAATCAAGAAGGAGCATAAAGTGTTGATGGTTAACAAGACCACTAGTTTCAAGAAAAAGGGCAAAGGGAAGAAGAAGGGGAACTTCAAGAAGAACGGCAAGCAAGTTGCTGCTCAGGAGAAGAAACCCAAGTCTGGACCTAAGCCTGAAACTGAGTGCTTCTACTGCAAGCAGACTGGTCACTGGAAGCGGAACTGCCCCAAGTATTTGGCGGATAAGAAGGATGGCAAGGTGAACAAAGGTATATGTGACATACATGTTATTGATGTGTACCTTACTAGAGCTCGCAGTAGCACCTGGGTATTTGATACTGGTTCAGTTGCTAATATTTGCAACTCGAAACAAGGACTACGGATTAAGCGAACACTGGCAAAGGACGAGGTGACGATGCGCGTGGGAAACGGTTCCAAAGTCGATGTGATCGCGGTCGGCACGCTACCTCTACATCTACCTTCGGGATTAATATTAGACCTAAATAATTGTTATTTGGTGCCAGCGTTGAGCATGAACATTATATCTGGATCTTGTTTGATGCGAGACGGTTATTCATTTAAATCAGAGAATAATGGTTGTTCTATTTATATGAGTAATATCTTTCATGGTCATGCACCTTTGAAGAGTGGTCTATTTTTGATGAATCTCGATAGTAGTAACACACATATTCATAATGTTGAAGCCAAAAGATGCAGAGTTGATAATGATAGTGCAACTTATTTGTGGCACTGCCGTTTAGGTCATATCGGTATAAAGCGCATGAAGAAACTCCATACTGATGGACTTTTGGAACCACTTGATTATGAATCACTTGGTACTTGCGAACCGTGCCTCATGGGCAAGATGACTAAAACGCCGTTCTCCGGTACTATGGAGAGAGCAACAGATTTATTGGAAATCATACATACCGATGTATGTGGTCCGATGAATATTGAGGCTCGTGGCGGATATCGTTATTTTCTCACCTTCACAGATGACTTAAGCAGATATGGGTATATCTACTTAATGAAACACAAGTCTGAAACATTTGAAAAGTTCAAAGAATTTCAGAGTGAAGTTGAAAATCATCGTAACAAGAAAATAAAGTTTCTACGATCTGATCGTGGAGGAGAATATTTGAGTTACGAGTTTGGTGTACATTTGAAACAATGCGGAATAGTTTCGCAACTCACGCCACCTGGAACACCACAGCGTATTGGTGTGTCCGAACGTCGTAATCGTACTTTACTAGATATGGTGCGATCTATGATGTCTCTTACTGATTTACCGCTATCGTTTTGGGGTTATGCTTTAGAGATGGCCGCATTCACGTTAAATAGGGCACCATCAAAATCCGTTGAGACGACGCCTTATGAACTATGGTTTGGCAAGAAACCAAAGTTGTCGTTTCTTAAAGTTTGGGGCTGCGATGCTTATGTGAAAAAGCTTCAACCTGATAAGCTCGAGCCCAAATCGGAGAAATGTGTCTTCATAGGATACCCAAAGGAGGCTGTTGGGTACACCTTCTATCACAGATCCGAAGGCAAGACATTCGTTGCTAAGAATGGATCCTTTCTAGAGAAGGAGTTTCTCTCGAAAGAAGTGAGTGGGAGGAAAGTAGAACTTGACGAGGTAACTGTACCTGCTCCCTTATTGGAAAGTAGTACATCACAGAAAACTGTTTCTGCGACACCTATACCAGTTAGTGAGGAAGCTAATGATGATGATCATGAAACTTCAGGACAAGATACTACTGAACCTCGTAGATCAACCAGAGCGAGATCCGCACCAGAGTGGTACGGTAATCCTGTTCTGGAAATCATGCTGCTAGATCATGATGAACCTACGAACTATGAAGAAGCGATGGTGAGTCCAGATTCCGCAAAATGGCTTGAAGCCATGAAATCTGAGATGGGATCCATGTATGAGAACAAAGTATGGACTTTGGTTGACTTGCCCGATGATCGGCAAGCAATTGAGAATAAATGGATCTTCAAGAAGAAGACTAACGCTGATGGTAATGTTACTATCTACAAAGCTCGACTTGTCGCAAAAGGTTTTCGACAAGTTCAAGGGGTTGACTACGATGAGACTTTCTCACCCGTAGCAATGCTTAAGTCTGTCCGAATCATGTTAGCGATTGCCGCATTTTATGATTATGAAATTTGGCAGATGGATGTCAAAACTGCATTCCTGAATGGATTTCTGGAAGAAGAGTTGTATATGATGCAACCGGAAGGTTTTGTCGATCCAAAGGGAGCTAACAAAGTATGCAAGCTCCAGCGATCCATTTATGGACTGGTGCAAGCCTCTCGGAGTTGGAATAAACGCTTTGGTAGTGTGATCAAAGCATTTGGTTTTATACAGACTTTCGGAGAAGCCTGTATTTACAAGAAAGTGAGTGGGAGCTCTGTAGCATTTCTGATATTATATGTGGATGACATATTACTGATTGGAAATGATATAGAATTTCTGGATAGCATAAAGGGATACTTGAATAAGAGTTTTTTCAATGAAAGACCTCGGTGAAGCTGCTTACATATTAGGCATAAAGATCTATAGAGATAGATCAAGGCGCTTAATTGGACTTTCACAAAGCACATACCTTGACAAGATTTTGAAGAAGTTCAAAATGGATCAAGCAAAGAAAGGGTTCTTGCATGTGTTACAAGGTGTGAAGTTGAGTCAGACTCAATGCCCGACCACTGCAGAAGATAGAGAGAAAATGAAAGATGTTCCCTATGCTTCAGCAATAGGCTCTATCATGTATGCAATGCTGTGTACCAGACCTGATGTGTGCCTTGCTATAAGCTTAGCAGGGAGGTACCAAAGTAATCCAGGAGTGGATCACTGGACAGCGGTCAAGAATATCCTGAAATACCTGAAAAAGACTAAGGATATGTTTCTCGTATATGGAGGTGACAAAGAGCTCACCGTAAGAGGTTACGTTGATGCAAGCTTGTGACACTGATCCGGACGATTCTAAATCGCAAACCGGATACGTGTTTATATTGAACGGTGGAGCTGTCAGTTGGTGTAGTTCTAAAAAAAGCATCGTGGCGGGATCTACATGTGAAGCGGAGTACATAGCTGTTTCGGAAGCAGCAAATGAAGGAGTCTGAATGAAGGAGTTCATATCCAATCTAGGTGTCATACCTAGTGCATCGGGTCCAATGAAAATCTTTTGTGACAATACTGGTGCAATTGCCTTGGCGAAGGAATCCAGATTTCACAAGAGAACCAAGCACATCAAGAGACGCTTCAATTCCATTTGGGATTTAGTCCAAGTGGGAGACATAGAAATTTGCAAGATACATACAGATCTGAAAGTTGCAGACCCGCTGACTAAGCCTCTTCCATGAGCAAAACATGATCAGTACCAAGGCTCCATGGGTGTTAGAATCATTACTGTGTAATCTAGATTATTGACTCTAGTTCAAGTGGGAGACTGAAGGAAATATGCCCTAGAGGAAATAATAAAGTTATTATTTATTTCCTTATATCATGATAAATGTTTATTATTCATGCTAGAATTGTATTAACCGGAAACATAATACATGTGTGAATACATAGACAAACAGAGTGTCACTAGTATGCCTCTACTTGACTAGCTCGTTGATCAAAGATGGTTATGTTTCCTAACCATAGACATGAGTTGTCATTTGATTAACGGGATCACATCATTAGGAGAATGATGTGATTGACTTGACCCATTCCATTAGCTTAGCACTTGATCGTTTAGTTTGTTGCTATTGCTTTCTTCATAACTTATACATGTTCCTATGACTATGAGATTATGCAACTCCCGTTTACCGGAGGAACACTTTGTGTGCTACCAAACGTCACAACGTAACTAGGGTGATTATAAAGGTGCTCTACAGGTGTCTCCGAAGGTACTTGTTGGGTTGGCGTATTTCGAGATTAGGATTTGTCACTCCGATTGTCGGAGAGGTATCTCTGGGCCCTCTCGGTAATGCACATCACTAAGCCTTGCAAGCATTGCAACTAATGAGTTAGTTGCGGGATGATGTATTACGGAACGAGTAAAGAGACTTGCCGGTAACGAGATTGAACTAGGTATTGAGATACCGACGATCGAATCTCGGGCAAGTAACATACCGATGACAAAGGGAACAACGTATGTTGTTATGCGGTTTGACCGATAAAGATCTTCGTAGAATATGTAGGAGCCAATATGAGCATCCAGGTTCCGCTATTGGTTATTGACCGGAGACGTGTCTCCGTCATGTCTACATAGTTCTCGAACTCGTAGGGTCCGCACGCTTAAAGTTCGGTGATGATCGTAATTAGGGTTTTTTGTGTTTTGATGTACCGAAGGTTGTTCGGAGTCCCGGATGTGATCACGGACATGACGAGGAGTCTCGAAATGGTCGAGACATAAAGATTGGTATATTGGAAGCCTATATTTGGATATCGGAATCGTTCCGGGTTAAATCGGGATTTTACCGGAGTACCGGGGGGTTACCGGAACCCCCTGGGGGTTAATGGGCCTACATGGGCCTTAAGGGAGAAGAGGAGGGCCGGCCAGGGCTGGCCACGCGCCCCCTCTCCCCTAGTCCGAATAGGACAAGGAAGGGGGGGCGCCCCCCTTTCCTCTTTCCCCCTTCCCCTTTCCTTCTCCAACAAGGCAAGAGGGGGAGTCCTACTCCCGGTGGGAGTAGGACTCCTCCAGGCGCACACCTAGGGGCCGGCCGCACCTCCCCCCTCCCTCCTTTATATACGGGGGCAAGGGGGCACCCCATGACACACAAGTTGATCTTCGTGATCGTTCCTTAGCCGTGTGCGGTGCCCCCTTCCACCATATTCCACCTCGGTCATATCGTAGCGGTGCTTAGGCGAAGCCCTGCGTCGGTCGAAAATCATCACCGTCATCACGCCATCGTGCTGACGAAACTCTCCCTCAACACTCGGCTGGATTGGAGCTCGAGGGACGTCACCGAGTTGAACGTGTGCAGAACTCGGAGGTACCGTACGTTCGGTACTTGGATCGGTCGGATCGGGAAGACGTACGACTACTTCCTCTACGTTTTGTCAACACTTCCGGTGCCAGTCTACGAGGGTACGTAGACAACACTCTCCCCTTCTCGTTGCTATGCATCATCATGATCTTGCATGTGCGTAGATTTTTTTTGAAAATTACTACGTTCCCCAACAATATATCTACTATATGATTCACGCTTGACCTTTCAGTCTCAGTGTTCCTAGGCCATATCTGCATATGCTAGGCTCGTCAAGTTTAACCCGAGTATTATGCGTGTGCAAAACTGGCTTGCACACGTTGTATGTGAACGTAGAGCTTATCACACTCGATCATCACGTGGTGTCTCGGCATGACGAACTGTAGCAACGGTGCATACTCAGGGAGAACACTTATACCTTGAAATTTAGTGAGAGTTCATCTTATAATGCTACCGCCAAACTAAGAAAAATAAGTTGCATAAAGGATAAACATCACATGTAATTAATATAAGTGATATGATATGACCATCATCATCTTGTGCCTTTGATGTCCATCTCCAAAGCACCGTCATGATCACCATCGTCACCGGCTTGACACCTTGGTCTCCCTCGAAGCATCGTTGTCATCTCGCCAACTATTGCTTCTACGACTATCGCTACCGTTTAGTGATAAAGTAAAGCAATTACATGGCGATTGCATTTCATACAATAAAGTGACAACCATATGGCTACTGCCAGTTGCCGATAACTGTGTTAGAAAACATGATCATGTCATACAATAAAATTTAGCATCATGTCTTGACCATATCACATCACAACATGCCCTGCAAAAACAAGTTAGACATCCTCTACTTTGTTGTTGCAAGTTTTACGTGGCTGCTACGGGCTTAGCAATAACCGTTCTTACCTACGCATCAAAAACCACAACGCGGTATAGTGATTGCTATTTGATCTTCAAAAAGAACCCTGTTCATTGAATCCGATTCAACTCAAGTTGGAGAAACGGACACCCACCAGCCACCTGTGTGCGAAGCACGTCGGTAGAACCAATCTCGCGTAAGCATACGCGTAATGTCGGTTTGAGCCGCTTCATCCAACAATACCGCTGAATCAAGATGCTCACATAAAAGATAAGAATTGAAACATAAAGAGAGAATCATGAAGAATATAACTAGTACATTTAAGTCTAACCCACTTCCTATGCATAGGGATTTTGTGAGCAAACAACTTGTGGGAACAATAATTAACTAGCATAGGAGGGTAAAACAAGCATAACTTCAAAGCTTTAAGCACATAGAGAGGAAACTTGCACTACAAAAAAATACACTTCCGTGATGATACGTGTTTGTCACAGTAGGTCACTTTTTTTGTCATGCATGTACATCCATGACAAATTTATGACAGAATCAAGATAGTCATACCTGTGCTGTCGTAGAAGTGTTCCATGACATTACCAAAATTATCATCACGGAAGTGTCCACTTCCATGACGATAAATCGCGCGTCACAGAAGTGCTTTCGTCAAGGGTGACCGACACGTGGCATCCACCATAACGGAACGCCGTTAAGCTATCGAGTCGGGTTTTGGATCCGATAACCCTTTAACAGCCCCGACCAATGGGAAATTTCCACGTGTAAAATTCTTATTGGCCGGACGAAACACGTGTCAGCTCGTCAGTGGGTCAGTTAGGCGCCTATGATATGTCAACAGGTGGCACGGCCCAACAGTGGCCCATTTAGCTTACAAAGCCGGCCCGTTTGACTTGGTCAAAAGTTAACAGGCCGGCCCATGAAAAGCCTGTTAACGGTCTCTTTGCAAATAGCCCATTTTATGGCCCGTTAACTCACGGCCCGTTAGGCCCTAAATGAAATCGGCCCAACAACGTCATGTGGGCCGTCGAATATAATACCAGCCCATTTCACTTTCGGCCCATGTATGGCCCACGACGTCTTTCGGCCCATATGAGGCCTTCGTATCTTTCGGCCCATTACAGGCCCACGATGAGTCTAGCCCATAATGAGCAGTAATTTTCTTTATACCCGTTAACGGCCCGTGATTTACATGGGCCGTTTCCAGCCCGTGTTAGCTTTCGGCCTATTGACGGCCCATACGTTCTTGGGCTCCTTTTCGGCCCTCGATTACTTCCGGCCCGTTACTGGCCTGTTCCACTAAGGGGCCAAATTCGGCCCATGGCAAGAGTCGACCCGTTACTGGCGTGTTACCCTAATGGGCCAAAATCAGCCCATGGCAAGAGTCGGCCCTTTCTGGCCTGTTAACCCTTTGCCCTGTTTCCAGCCCGTCCTATATTCTGGCCCATTAACGACCCATTATGCCCGTGACAGAATTAAGCCTTTGCTGTCCTACGGCCTGTTAACGGCATGTTACCGTACTGGGCCGATACCAATTACGCCTGATTATGGCCCATGTAGACACATTTATCCGACGGCCCGAGGCCCACCGATTACAGGACCATTTATTGACGGCCCGTAGGTGACCCATGGATCCTACGACCCGTATATGTCCCATGGTAGTTGCGGCCACTAGCAAACTAGGGAAAAAGAAGACTAGGAAATAAATAAGGCTAAAACTAACGCTAGGCTATTAAGGCGAATGCACAGATTACATCCACTCGGCATCAAAGATCGCCACCAGTGCAAATATAGGGAACACCCTACACTATACAAAAATGGCTTGCTGTTTTCTTCAGGCGGTGGCTGCACGTTAAGAATACATTTTGTATCGCACCAAAACAAATTACAACTATATAACAAAAGGAAGGTTGGCATAAAACTTAACAGTCTAGCAGATAAATGCACCACCAGAAGTTCAGAAGCTTAGTTCATTTGACCTGACTGTTACGTTTTCATGCTGTATTGTCCGATGGAGCACCATAACCCTCGCCTTCATTTCCCCTAGGCTCCTGAACAACATAGCAAATGTCTGATAGTCTGGTTTCAAAACCATGCATATCTTGACGACATTGAGCAATGTTTCTCCTTGTTTCACAAAGGGTCTCTGTTAGGGAATGGACTTGTGTCTGGAGCGCAGATACAACATTGCTTTGAGCTTACATATCTTGATCATGAGGCAGTTTGGACGATATTGCCTTAACAACCAACCTAGTATTACGCAGGAATGTGCTTTTGGCACTGTTAGTGGACAGGTACTTACCCACTGCAGCAAGAGCTGACATTGCGGTTATAGTTGCCTCGCCACCTTCAGAAGGTGGCGGTTCCACCATTTTTTCCATAGCTCGCTGAAAAGTTGAGGTTTCACATTAGTAGTACCAGAACAGAAGATATTAAGGAGGCAGCGAAACCAAACAAAATAGCTTTGGTCTATATACAGAACTTATTCTGGTGAACCCATGTAAAATATTAGTTGTATTTTATTGCAAAGTACATAATAAAACCAGGTTCCAAACATATGACCATGTATCATCGCTAATGTATGGTCTATTTCTTCACATTGTATTGAGGGCTAAGGATGAAGAGACGAAGTTTATAATACGGTAAGCATAGTATGATGTCATTCATATCACAAAACAACTGAGAACAGACAAACAGGCAATTGTAACGTTGTGTGGGCAAGTCCAGCACGGAACTAGATTACGGGTCAAGATGAAAGGAACATCACTCCTCTCTTTTAAACCTTGTAAGGTGCAATGATACACTAAGACAATTGTGTATAAAATTGAAAAGAGTAATAGACATTGGCTGCAAACCATGCAGTTCAAGGCACAAGTCAGAGTAAGTAGTAGTTAAAAGGCATGAGGATTAAGGACTTACAACAGCGGCTTTGACTGGTGTAGTCATGCCCTTCTTCTTGCTGGTGCGACAGTCCTTGAAGATTTCCACAGCAGTTGGTTCAGGTACTTTTTGGTCCTTGCGGGCTTTCCTCTGCATTTCGAACAAGTCAATATAGATCTGATAATATGGTACAGTGAAAAGAGAGAAACAGCAGCTAATTACAAGAGCCGTGCAGTGTGCAATATAGCTACGAGATCCTGTCGTCTGTTGGAATTTCACTTTCGTATGGTTGGCCTTGTTCTTTGAACAGTTCACCTACAAGAAGATAGATTTGTATGGCACATGCATAAATAGGACTTCAACATGTGATCTGATGACATATATATAATGTACCTGATACTTCAGATCGGACCAGTGTTCAACGAGGCCTCTCCAGTCTTCATCAGATATATTTTCCACTGGAGATGTTTGGGAAAGTTCACTGTTAGCCTTGCCTTCAAAGTGAGTTTTCCTCAAGTTATACTGATACTGTCGCAGAGCAGACTTGAAAACATGGGTGCAAGCTTGCCTAATTGCATCATCTTGGCTATCCAACTTGAACCTCATCTGTTGAAAATTATGGGAGTCTCATTATCAGCAACCTAGAAAGTATTGGACAGAGCAAGACAATATTACTAGTTTCCATACATAACCATACTTACAGATAAATGGTCGAGGAAGGTGTTGAACTGGGTTTCTTCTTTGTCATTCCTGTACTGAATCCATGTTGGGAGGATACGTACATGACACCTAACAGCAACCGCTGCCTCTGGTACTAACTTGGCTGACTCTGTAGCATCACGTGGCCTTTTTAAACCTGCCTCAAAACGGATCTCCATTCTTCCTCCTCTAGATTTAGTTAATCTGTCGAGCATTATCCCTAATGTTTGTTTCCTCTTGCGCCTAGGTGCTAGTCCAACAACAAACATAGGAAGTGTTAGTGTACATCAAACTGTGAGACTACATATAAAGAAGCATGCAACTGTAACTTGACTCCAGCAACTACCTTCTTGCTGTTGAAGCTCACAAGGTTCATCTGATATTGCCAACTCGTCTTGTGTCAAGAGTGCTTGGGAAGTAGTGTCAGGTGGCAAGGGAGCTTGGGAACGTGCTGCTAGCTCAGTTGACGCACGAGTACGTCGTGCAACTGGTAGTACTGTGGTAGGTGTTGCAAGAACTAGGGTTGTCTCTGCTTGTTTGGTGACAGCTATTTGTTTCTATTTGTCTTTTTTTGCAACTCGTGTAGCATGGGATGCCGTGTTTGTAGAATTTTCTGCTGGACTTTGACCTTCTATTGCACCATCAGTACCAGCAGAATCTGCAGGATTCATCCACTTCTCATTCCCTGCCATTCTGTGTTTCTTCCTCTTTCTCTGTGCCATGTTAAGTCAAGCCGACAAGAAAAACAAATAACAATTTAGTTCTTCATAACAAATTGATGCGTGATGCAGACGAACTGAACTTTGATGTTAGACAACCACATGATAGGAGGATGTAATATGTATGAAAAATAGGACGGAAGAGATAACCAGAACTATGATGTGTAAACTAAGAAGACATTTCACCAAATTAGAAGCAATGCAATGGAAGGTAGACACCATATGAAAGATGCTACAAATATCGCTCTGCCAAGTTAACAGTGTCTCATCATAAATGGCATTTAAACAAATGTGAAGCAGTACAAGAAATAAATCATATGCAAGATGCAAACAACATCACACTACCATGTTAGAGGTCTCTCGTCATTAGTGCCATTGCATATTCACATCATTGCATATTCACAGCTTATGATGTGTAAACTAAGGAGGAGGCATTTCAACAAATTAGAAGCAATGAAAGCTAGACACCATATGAAAGATGCAACGAATATCACTCTACCAAGTTAAAACTGTCTCATCATAAGTGCCATTTCAACAAATTAGTAGTACAAGCTAGAAAAGAATGTGAGATGTAACCTATATCACACTCCGAAGTCAAACGTGTCTTATGATAAGTGATTGTTGCAGGTTACACAACAGTAGTAATATGATGTAAGAACATGGTGTGATAGACAGATATTGTATGTTCTAGAAACAGGAACACGTGTCTTACTCAAGTATAATGTGTAAAGTAAGCAGATGGAATTCAACAAAATTAGAAGCAATACAAGCTAGACATCACACATAACATGCAACCACATATAACAGTGCCAAGTTAGAGGGAGCACCAGTGATGCTGCACTAGGGGAGACGTGCTCATCATAAACATAGCTTTGTTGAGTGTCTATGCATGTGTTGTCTTGGAAATCATCTTGGGGGTGTGGAGGAGTAGAAACTGTAGAGGCCCTCCGTTCGGAAGGAGCACCTTTATCCGCTGCCTTGCTAACTTCCTTCCGCTTTATTGATTTTGAATTGTCAAGTAAAACCGACAAGAAAAAGCAATAAAATTGTCTCTTTAGAACTCATTCATGCATGATACTGACAATCACTACTTTGATGTAAGGCAAACACATGATACCAGGATGGAATATGAGCGAAAAATAGGACGACATGGCATGTTCACAACTGTTTGTGTAAACTAAGCAGAAACCATTCTAGCAAATAAGAAGCAATGCAAGCTAGACACCACATGAAAGATGCAACCAATATGACTCTGCCAAGTTAAAAGCGTCCCATCATAAATGGAATTTCAACAAATTAGAAGCAGCGCATGCTATAAATCATATGAAAGATGCAACTAATATCGCACTGCATATACTAAAGGTGTCTCGTCATGTTGATTGATGCGGTATACAAAAAAAACAATAGTTTTATGTAAGGACATGCTTACTAGACAGATGTACTATGTACTAAATACAGGAAGGCATGTCACATTAACAGGTATAATGTATAAGCTAAGCAGACTAGCACATGCAGTTTAACCAGATTGGAAGAATTACAATCTAGACACCATATGCAACATGCAACCACATATCACGCTGCCAAGTTAGAGCAAGCACCTGCGATGCTAGTGTAGGGGACATGCTGTAATCAACTACAGAGCTACGTTCACTATCTTCATGTAGCATTTCTGTTTCTTGAGAATCATGTCGGGAGTAGTCCCCTTGCTCGCCTGCCTCATCATAAGTGATTGATGAGGGATACACAAGAACATTAGTTTGATGTAAGAACATGGTTAATACACAGATGTACTAGTATGTACCAAAAACAGAAAGGCATGTCATATTCAAAGGTATAATGTGTAAGCTAAGCAGATGCAATTTAACCAAATTGGAAGCAATACAAGCTAGACATCCGGCTGGAGTGGTGAGCATGATCATCTAGGACCTGAGAGCCTGGTGGGAGGCGGGCTGCTTCGCCACCATCGCAGCTTTTTAGTTGGCTTCTAGGTGATGCCTATCTTTGCTGGGCTTGTCACTGGCTCGGCCAGTGCCCTGACTAGCTATTTGTCTTCTGGTGCTCACGGGATGGTGGTTCATGTAAAAAAAATATCTTTCCTTATCTTATCGACTTTGGCCTTTCGAATACAAGCTAGACACCATATGGAACATGCAACCACATATGACACCGCGAAGTTAAAGCAAGCACCTGGGATGTTGGTTCATTGTGAGCGAGGTCATCAACTCCAGAGCTACGTTCGCCGTCTCCATCTGCTAACACTTCACCCATTAAAGCGTTGAAACGTGTCTTGCCTAGCCGCACAACAAGCTGGAGCGACTTATATCTTTTCTTTTTGGCTTCTCTCATGGCAGCAGAGTCTGAAATACCCTTGCATAAAAACACAACAGTGAGAGTAAGGGTGAAGTGTGTGCAGAACTAGTGCACTGTAAAAGTAGCAGATAGCAGGTGGCTGAAAAAATAAATGACAGGAGACATATGATAGCTCTACAACATTGCATGGCAAACAAAATTAAATTCAACTCCGTATGATTCTGTAATATATGAGCACAGGAAATGCAGGTACTCCTCCAGCACACCACCACATGTGGTCATATCTAAGATAACAGTCGACTAAAAATAAATAGGTCAGTCGATTTTTTTAATGAACCGTCTGATCTATAAGGAACGGGCAGATGGCCTTCGTCTACCTCCCGCCAGTCACTGTTGACGATCTTTCTCGAACCGCCAGCGACCATCGGCCTAGACCCCTGCCTCCGCCGCCCCGCCCTCCCATCGACCTCACACCACCGCCATGCTTGGCAGCGCCCCCAGGCCATCCCTTTAATCCCGGCCGACCTCCAGATCGGGCGCCAGTAGCTCTAGGCCGCACACGCCCCTATGATAAACACCAAGGCGCTGCTTCCCGGCGTAATAGGCGTACTAGCGCCTGTTACACCGGGGAATGCTTCTGTTAATTGGGAATCAAGTGGCCAGAAATTGAAATTCAGGGGGGCGACGGACCTCTAGCTAAGGTGAAATAGTATATGAGGAGAAACCTTGTGCATCGCGAGTTACTAGGAACATCTAGTATCAAGAAGAAGCGGTCAACTAGTGTCTTCTATGGGATGAATACCGTGCAAGTAGAGACGTAAGATTTGCACGAATAAGGGAAGAGGAGTACCTTTTTCGATTGCCGGTGTGGTCACCCCCACATGTCATGCCGATCTTCTTATATTTACCAGGGAAACCGATGTTCTGGAGGGTGCATGCTTGGACGAACCCATGGCCAAATTGTTGACTGTGTTGCCATGGTCGTATGTCGGCAGAGGGGAAGTAGATCCGAGGCGGCGAAGGACGGCGTAGCAGGAACAGCTCCGGTGCGCTGGAGGGTGGCGAAGTTGGAGCGGCAGCAGTGAGGCACGGGACGGCGTGGTTGAAATGGCTTGGGTACGGACGGCTCGGCCTCGGCTTCAACTACTAGCCGTGGAGGGCGTTGTGGCTGAGGTTGCGGTGGACGACGACGTCGGGGTATCGGCTCCGGCGTGATGGAGGAGGGCGGCGGTTGATGGGTGGGATGGGGTGGCGGACGGAGGACGCCGGGGTTTCGCGGCTGGTGGAGAGGTAGTTTTGGCGCCCACGGAGTACGAAAGGGGAATCAGACGGGTGGGGGAAGCATGTTTCAGTCTGGGATGCGCTTGTTTTTGGCTTTTTTGAACAGAAGATGAGACGCGCTTGTTTGAAATTTGGGGAAAGTACAAACTTTGCCCCCCTCTTAAATTTGGGACCTACTGCGGGTCGGGGGTAGGATGGTAATCCCAGGTGTCCCAAATAGTGGGCGGGAGCGATTTCGGCCGCGCGCATGTGTGCTTAGGCGCCATTGTGTATGAATGTTTTTCGGATGCGGTTGTGTGGCGTCTAGATGAAGCTACAAACCTACCCCGGTTTAGACCTTTGGACGTCGGGCCGGTAGGTTTCACGGGTCGGAGTTATTAGAAAAGTAATTTCCTTGTACTACCAAACATTGGTCTCACGCGGTTTCGGGCGAGTAGAGGCTCTTTTGGCGCTTCGTTCGAAATTTTGAAACACAAGCATTCACGTTTAGAGTACTCTTGAACTATGAGGATTGACCTAAATATACAACGTTATATTTGCCCTTGTATGTTTGAAAACCTCATTAAATTATCCGCTTCTTTTTGAAATTTTGACACTTAAAAATCCTATAACTACGATTATTTTGGAATGGAGGAGCTAAATTTGAATCTATTTTGTACACGACTACATATGCTATTATGTACAAAATCAGAGCAAAGATTGGTGCCCCCATAATTTGGGTATGGTTTACAAATGCCATGATATCAAATTCAAATAATTGAATGGACTTCATGTTGAATTTGATTTTTTTAAACCACCTTAAATTGAATTCAAATGTATGCTAGTTCATAGGTAGTAGCTATTTATAATGTCCATTGTGTAACTTTCGTATGTATAATGTGCTTTACACACACAACATGAACTATACTCACGTTTATATTCGATTGCTAAAGTGATGCATTGTCTGGAGTTCAAAATACTAACTATGTGGATCAATTGTGTCGAATAATAACATAGACATGCTCAAATTCGATAGAATCTAGATGTCTGATGGATCAATGACCGCTCCTTACGCCAATTGCAAATATCATGATCCCATCCTAATATTTGGATACAATTTATATCTTTAATCAATGTGTAGAGCAGTCTTTTACGTGTAGTTTCACTCTCCATCGGTGGTCTCTCACACATGCTCACACACTCTCTCCCGAGGTGTCTTTCTCGCACACATGCTCTAGATATAACCCTCCCTCTCTCTCGTAACCATTTACAACTGTTTTCACTAACCTTTATCACAAGCACTCTTCCTCTCGCAAACATACACACGCACAATCCTCATCGACCCTTTCTATATACATGGGCCTGCCTACGTGTCTCATGTACGCACATTATCTTTACGCTTGTCTCTCACGCATTGTCTCACACCTCTCTTCCTAATCAACGAGTATGATTCTAGCAGAGCGTTCTATAGGATGCCCCTTAAAGTTAGGTTGGATGAATAGTAATATCAGAGATAAAGGGGTTACCTTAGTCAGAGAACCTAGGGTTACAAATCCTAGCCGGCTTTGTCAGTGGACACAGAGTCCTTCACAATTCTGCTATCTTTGTCTTGTACGACTAGTCATCCATGGGTCTTCCTAAATGCGTCACGGGCCAACCAATGTGGCGCAGGACGGAACAGAACGAAGGGCCTCACCTCGACCCACCGGACCTCACGCGGTGACACACCCTCTGCCCCCACGTCTCATTATCTTCTCACACCCACAAATACCAACACAAACACCACACACATAGAAAATTTCTCCTGGTGCCTCTATTCCCTCCCCCCTTGCATATACACACTCAACGGAATGGAATCTCTTGTCGTGACGTCATCTTTGTCTCTCTCTCTCTAGACCACTCTCATTTCTCGTGCTATCTCTCCCACGCCCCCCGTCGGCCCCTCTATCCATGCCTCTCTCGAATACGTAATACACACACATACCTCTCTAGGCCCCGCCAAATGCATCAACTACACATTCACACAGGTTACATCACGTACCCCATTGATCTAAAAAGCCCTCTCTTCATGTTTATTTCGCATACAACATTCCTTTTGAATAAAGTGTGGCCAAAAAAATATTTTAGAGTTTCTACATATATACAACATTACAAAGTTATATGGAGGAGTACGAACGCTAATTTGCATTGCATGGTGCCCACAATGATATTTATTCCGCACTGTGAATTTGTATATTTTTATACTATATACAAAGTTAGTCATAATAAAGAGAAACGAAGAGCATCTCTCTCTCTCCATCGCATACCCCCCCTGTACGCCCTTTCACGTATGCATACAAAACTATCTCCAGGTCCTCTAAAGTAAGCCCCCAGAAAATTCAGGCATGTTTCATCTTTCTCTCGCGATATATGCAATGACGATCATTGTATTTGAAGCGAAAGCACGATACGTACATTGGACTTCAGAATCCACTCATTATGGTCACCATTTATGTTTAGTGGTTATTATGCAGTCACGGGCTCACCGTACAACTCTGTATTTGCTCATGACATGACTAGTTGACCAGTTAAACGCTCCATGTGGCACCTCTAGTGTTGCATCACATTATCTCACTACCATCGTGCCCACCTGTCGACTTGTATCTACTCTACATCTACACTCTTATAAAATACATAAAATACACTCTTACAAAAAACAGAGTTGGTGATGATGGTGTGCCTGCCATCCTGCAATATAGGCCGTCCGATTTATATCTGACGGATAGGAAAGAAACTATGGCAATTTTGCAAAAAGGTACCCACACACCTCTCTACATTTGCAAATAAGGCCTTCCCTCGTTCATCCTTTTCTCTCACAAGATAAACAAATCATACAAATGCATCTTGATGTTACGTGCAACGCACGGGCATCTTGCTAATAAGAATGAAAACAAACAACAAAAATATATTTGGACGGTGGTTCGAAGTCATGACCGCGGGCACAGCGGACAAGGTGGCCTTGTATTGGTATGCTGAGCCGTCTGTTTTAACACACAGGAGCTGGTGTGGTGATTATACACACACGCACGCATGCACACAAACTTCATCGACGCAACACTCACACAAACACATGCACCCACGCACGCACGCAACACTCACACGTACACACGCAGCCACGCACGCATGCGACACTCACACGCACGCACGCAACACTCACACGCACACACGCACGCACTCATGCACACACCAGTACACCACACGACCAACACACACTCTCACGCTCAAGTGCTCAACCTACACGTGCATGCGCACACATCAGGCCCTGACAGACACATACACAACCAGGTGATTCCCGCGCACGGGTTGGAGCCTTGTCACGCCTGCGTAAATTTGTGTTTATCTGACCTTTTGCCTATGCGAACTGACAGGTGGGACCACAACGAACGTGGTCAATTTAACTAGTCAACGTGGCGCCACGCAGACTATTTGGCCGGTCAATAGAGTGCAATCTGATGCTGAGCTGTGAGCAAGTGACCGTATAATCACCGCAAAACGTATATAGTGACTTTAATCAGCTTATTCTGAAGTTTGGTGACCGTATTACGCTTTTCTCTCTGTATGCCCTCCAAAACTACATCTCTACACGTTCTCGCATGTTACATCTAACAACTATGCAATACAGCACTACTACTACACTCTAACACAATAAATCATATGTGTTTTTAGTTTTACTAGATATCATATTGTTACTTATAATTATTCAGTTTGCATACATTAAAATTGCCTTTGAAATGTATGGCCAGTATCATCTACCGCGCGGGAAAAATCCCGCCCTTTCCTGTTTAATCGGATTTGTATCGATGGATCGTGTGAAACAGCAAAACTATACTAGTACTATACAGTACAAGTGACAGTTTACTGGACCGTCGTGTCGTCTACTCCTCCGTCGTAAGAGTGGAGCGCTCGCTTTCATAAATCTTCTAGTCCCTTTCACCGACATGTGGGACATCAAGCTACCGGGTCCACGTGCCATACCGGAATACAGTGCAGAGCAGCCAGGGTGAAGCACCCCAGTCATGGCGCCGGCGTAGTAATGTGCAATGAGGCGTCAAATCACAAAGCTGCACCTTTCCCGCAGTTAAGTTGGAGGGACGAAGCAACCATCATTTCACTCGTTGCTGAATCCGCTTCTCCCCCATCTTCTTCAACTTAACCACGTGTTGCTTCTGCAGTTGTTCTGCCTCATGTGGGACGCGGATCGGCTTGGTAAAGCACTGACACGTGGGACCGCATGTTAGCAAACCGCCAGGACAACGTCCTCCGAAAATAAGAAGCCTAATCCTAGACTTACAAAGGGCTACGTAGCTGCTACGTATACTTTCCATCTAATCTATATATGCCCCCCTGATTTTCAGGTGGGGTGGGCCTAATCCTCTCCTTTAATCCAATCAAATAGTACCACATCACATCAGTTCGTAACTTTATGTAAACCATTACGTGGATGTAGCATTCCTCAAATAACAAACCTCCCCCGCCATCCGCACGGCAAAATCACCTCCTTTTTACTAATCTCGATTCTATAATTTTTTAGATCAATATAATTGAGATTTTTATAGATAGAACACGGGAGCAAAACCAAGTGGTACGGTTAAGGGCATCCACAATGTGTAGCCAAATGTGAAAATAGCTTTTGGCATCGTGGGAACCATTGTGGACGGTGTTGCCAAAGCGAAAAAGATGGAACCGAAGCTCCGTGATTGATTGATTGAAGGAATAGAAAAATGAAACGTCTCTCCTCTTTCTCCCATGCTTGGACGCATGTAGTACTACAGTATAGAGCACAGAGTCTACTCCCCTGTCCCTTCTATCACAAATCACAAAGCAGTGAGGCATCAAATCACAAAAGCACGGACGAAGCAACCATCATTTCACTCTTCGCTGACTCCGCTTCTCCATCGTATTCTTCGAGAAGCCATCTCACCACATTAGTTACTCCTAGTAGTACTAGTAAAGGACTTCTTGGATGCAAATGGTGTTCTCCATCGAACGCACTTCGCCAAACCAGCACAAAAAAAAATATTGTCGACGTCACCGCAATGGGGAAGGAAGTCAAATATAGTTACTACCTCCATTTTTTTGTACACAAGGCCAGTATATCAAAATTACAATTTGGAAAGGGCCACTAACACTAATCGAGGCAAAATTGATGGGGTTAGCAACCAAGGACATTAATATCCCCTGCATGCATGCGGAAGTGAGAAGGTTGGTTTGCATGGCGCTGCATTAATCAAGCGATGAGGAGTGAGATGGTTAGCTCTTTGGTCTTTGGAGAAGAAAATACGCATTAATTGACACGTGAAATGAGGATTTGTATCGATTAAATCCCGCGAAGGAAAACCCAGCCTTTCTTTTTTAACACTAGTACTCCTAGTACGTACTAAAAAGAAACGGTGGGAGTACGTACTTATCCTGTTTGGGTCTAGGCCTTGCATTGCCAAACTTTGCCACACATTTTTGCCAAGCTTGCCTAAAGTTTTCAAAATGAGAAGGAGGTACACTTGCGCACGGCTATCGCGGTCGCACCGCACCCTCACACGGTCGCTCCTGCACGCCGCGGTAGCACCGCACCCTCACACAATCGCTCCTGCACGCCGCAAACCCAACCAAGGGAACGCACCCTCACTGACACGTGCTGTCGCATGTGAACACACCAAACTCAGCCATCCTATCGCTGACACATAATTTTCGTTCATAGAGTATGTTTATCCAATCGCATGTTGGGGAGTATCCGTACGACCCGTGCGGTGGTCTGTTGGGGAAGAAGAAGAGGTGAGGAAGAAGGAAAGAAGGGTTAGGAGACGTAGGATATTCATCCAACCGCCTGAAATGGTAGACTGACCCAAGTCAGGCGACTTGCATAACAAATATATGTTTTTACACAGCAAAAGATCCATGGAAACAACAACATAAAGAAAAACTATCACTGCTCGCGGAAAGAGACGGCCTCGTCGTCTTTGGCTGCCGGCCTGAACCAGCCGTCTCTGCCAACGTGTGTCTCTGCACCGTCGTTGTCCTCGGCCTCCAGCTACTCGTTCAAGCGGAGCATGCGGGCACTCTGCACGGACGAGAGCACAGCCCGGTTCAAGTCGAGGACGTCCAGTTCCGCCTGCAGGAGGGCCTCGATGGTAGCGACATCCGCGCGCTCTGCGTCGAGTCGAGCCTCCGCCGCCCGGTTCAAGTCCAGGACGTCCGGTTCCGCCTGCAGGAGGGCGTCGATGAGAGCGGCATCAGCGCGCTCTGCGTCGAGTCGAGCCTCTGCCGCCCGGTTCTAGTCCAGGACGTCCGGTTCCGCCTGCAGGAGGGCCTTGATGGCAGCGGCATCCGCGCGCTCCGCCTCAAGTTGAGCCTCCGCCACCCGGTTCACATCCACGACATCCGGTTCCGCCTGCAGGAGAGCCTCGATAGCAGCGGCACGCGCACGCTCTGCGTTGAGTTGAGCCTCTGCCTCCCGGTCCTCCTTTAGTATCACCATGTTGAACCGCTGGTCCGCCTGCACCATGCGGGACTCGAACGCCGGCACGAAGTCGACGTCCATCGTCTCATACCCATCGGGGGCCTTCTGCGCGGCGACCTCCGCCATGAACATTGGATCAACTTCCTCCTCCTCGTAGCTTGGCTCCAGAGAACTCGGGGATTGGACCGCCGCAAAGCGAGCTTGGGAACGGAGGTCTGTGGCGCCGACCGCCACCGTGATTTCTGCGCGGCGCTCCAGCATCAGCATCTTGTAGTAAGTGATCTTGCGGCACACCATGGCTTTCCGGAAAACTAGGGGACGCTTGATGCGGGCTATGGGATCGAAAGGTGGGGGAATGAGCTGGAGATTTTGTGTGGTTTTAGGGCAGTGGCTGGCATATACCGAGCAGCGAAGGTTCTGGTGTGAATAGTGGTTCCGGTGACGACCGGTCAATCGGTTTTGACTGTACATCGCTCTTGTCGCGTTCGCGTTGCAGCCCGGCACGCTGGACCCTCCACGTCGCCCACCAAATGGAACACGCTTCGTCTTGCGTTTTCGCTCGCTTGTGGGACCGCAGTTGAGAGCAAACTGACGTCCCTCCCCCTCCCCCACCCGCGTCATTTATTATACCACCACTCCCTCCGTTTTATGCGGAGTAAATAAAAACAGAGGGAGTATTACTACAGATGAGGATCCCCTGACGTGGCCGAACCCATTGAGTAACTGACATGCGGGGCCTAGCAAGCATGGGGTCCACCAGTAAGTGACCGAAAGGGAGGGTAAGGAAGGGATACCTACGTCAGAGGATCCACTTCCACTATACTACTTTGAACAAATGTTAGAGTAATAATATATGACATGCAACTTACACAAATGATAGAGTAATAATATATGACATGCAACTTACACAAAGCATACAGGGTCTAATGCGTTTTTCAAGGCTAACTTTGACCAAATGTTAGAGTAATAATATATGACATGCAACTTACACAAAGCATACGGTCAAATTCATATGTGAAAGGATTTTCGAATGATATAATTTTCACATTATACATCTCATGTACTATTAATCTTGTCAATAGTCAAATTGGAAACCATCTCGAGTACAAATCTAGGAGTACGTACGAATCTAACAATATTGGTTGGGCGTTGTTGAATGTTGATACCTTTTTTTATCAAAGTAGATATACTTTGACTACACATAAAACTTATATGTAAACTACTCCCTCCTTCCATCTGTATAGGGCCTAATGCGTTTTCGAGGCTAACTTTGACCAAAAGGTAGAGCAATAATATATGACATGCAACTTAAATAAAGCATACCATCAAATTCGTATGTGAAAGAAGCTTCCAATGATATAATTTTCGCATTATACATGTCATGTACTATTAATCTTGTCAATAGTCAAAGGCGGTCTTGAAAAATGCATTAGGCCCAATATAGATGGAAGGAGGGAGTAGAAAGGATAGGAGGGAGTATATTGTACGTTCAAAAACGAAACGAACATTGAATACCCTTTATATATGATTTGCGGATGCTATGATCACCGGTTCAAAATTTTGAATCCGCCTTAGGTATCACGTGCCCCCACTCGTTCCCTCTCGATTTCATCTCGGGGTCCGGAGATCTATTGGAAGACGACTAGGGTGGGCGCATGCAAATGATACTCGGAGGAATGTTCAAATGAGGCATGCGGGAGGATGGACTCGACGGGAGGGCGACATGATCGATGGAGAAGAGGGTTGGAGAGGAATGAGAAATAAGCAAACGCCACATAATTATACTTGAACGGCTCAAATAAACAATAAGTTGTCTCGCTTGGCCTACATAGTGAAAGGCCTAATGCGCAACGCGGAGCACTGACGCTCGAATATGGTCAGGAAAACAGGGAAACAGACATGTGGGGCACACTCGTCGGGATGACGTAGCACAGACTAGTCCAATGGAGGAGCTGGCCCACGACCTCCTCGCCATCGACAACCATTCATGTGGGGCGTTGGGGCCAACAACGGGGTGCAGCTCCAGCACCGCCTCTGGACACGGCGACCGCGGTGAGCGACACGCTCATATCGTCGCTAGACATGGTCGGTTCTAGTTTGCTGAGGGTGGCGTTAGTGCTGTGGCACGACCAACAGTATGTTTGGTTTGTGCCCAAGATTGCCCCATCAAAGCATTGGGTAGCCAAAATTTTGGTTGAGGTATTGGTTGCCCATGATTTGGCCGACATTGGCAAGAAAAATGAACTAGAGTTGGCTAGAGTTCATTGGCATGCCAAAAAATGGCAATTATCCAAACAAAGACCAATGTTTTGGTCATGACCAAAATTTTGGCAAGGTGCACTTTGGCCACAATCCAAACACACCCCAACACCCGGCTCGTCGAGGATGCACGGGGCGCCGCGACGTGTCCGCGGAGTGGTGTAGTGCGGCCAACTGCATCCTCTGGACCTGAGACCATGTCGGGTCGTCTTGCTTTTTCAATGACATGTGGGGATCGCATGTGAGCAAAGGGCATCTCCAACGTTGCCACGACCGCAGCTGACTACCCTGGCACACCAAAACCCTCGTCCCTCAGGACGTTGCGTGGTGCGTTCCCAGCCGGCGCCAGCTGCCCACATTCATGCCGTCCGTTCGTATGCCGTCATTAAGAGGCTCGGTGCCCGAGGAACAACTCCGGCGACTTAATGACGCACGCGGACGCTTGGCCTCACCGGAATGCGCTACTTAAAGCGGCAACGCCCAGCTAACCTCCACACCATAGCGCACCGTCCTCCTACCTGGAACCACATCCGCCATGACCGCAAGCGCGAACGCTCTACGGGAGAGCTTGTCTTCGGGGATGGAGCTCGAGGTCGCCGCCCTTGCTGAAGTCGCCGCACAAGCGGTGGCCACGCTGGCGGCTGACGACGGGAGCACCGTCAGCCATGCGTCCTACTTGCCGCTGTCCAACGTCCGGCACCGCCGAGGTCGGGGACTCCTCCGAGGATGAGTAGGGAATGGGAGGCGGCAGGGCATGGTGTGCCAACTGGCCGGTCTGTCTCCCGTGTTCTACTTTTCCTCGCCGGAGACCGCAGCTTCACTTCACGGGTCTTGAACCCCGCCCCCGTACATGGAGATCACAGATGGAGGACGTTGGTCGCCGCCGTAGAATAGGTTTAGGGTCGGGTTTCTTTTATTTTTTTATCCTATAAAAGTTCGAAATGTAATGAAAATCTGCCGGTGTATATGAACTTTCACAATAATATACATATTGTAGGAGTACTAGCAAGATGCCCGTGCGTTGCACGGAAGATCAAGATCTTGTGGGAGAAAAGGTTGAACAAGGGAAAGCCTTATCTGCAAATGTGGAGAGGAGTGCGGGTAAATTGTCATAGTTTCCTTCCTATCCGTTAGATATAGATCGGACGGCCTATATTGCAGGATCGGACACATCTTTCTACATCTACGGGAACCTACGAAAGGGTTAACGTAAATTGCCTCTCTCTCCTCCCCTGATTTTCATGCTGGTGGGCCCCTCCCTCCCCCAATCTACAATCAACAGCTCACATGTTTCACATTACATTAATTACGTAACTGGGATTACGTAGGTGTAGCATTACTCGTCCTAAAAAACCCAACTAAGCCAACCTCCCAGCATATTGCGCGGGAAAAGACCCGGCCGCGCCGTTTTAGTCAGGATTACCGGATTACTAGTAGTAGTATCAATGGATCGCGCGAAGCAACATATTTTTTTTTGTGGGGGCGGAGCACCTAGTTTAAAAGGAAAAAATGTGGTACACTCACAGCACTCCTGTCGCGGTCGCATTGCACCCCACACACGTTCGGTCCTGCACACGACTCACGCAAACGGAACGCGCTTCGGCTTGCCTCTTCACTGACACGTGGGACTGCACTTGGAAAATCCCCCCCCCACACACACACACCCAAATATTCCCCCCAAATCTAATTCAACCGCCCTTCGGCCAACTAGCCAATAATATTCCCCAAACCCCCCTCACCCCCTATCCCCCTCCACTCCATTCGCTCTGTCAAAGCCGCCGTCCCCGCCACGCCGATACGTCGGCGCCGCGGTTCGGCGATCCTCTCGCTCCCACAGTACGCTCTCGTAGACTGCCGTCCTCTAGCCGCGCCGCCACCTCTGGCTACGTTCTTGTGGAGGCGCACGGCGGTCAGCGCCGCCACCGCTGGCGACTTTCGTGTGGAGACGCATGGCGGTCAGCTTCTCCCATGGTACGCGCATTCTAGACTGAGGCCCCATTCATGTCGGTGTAGCGCTGAATGTTAGCTGATAGACACTGTTAATCTCACTATTTGCTGAAGTAGTTTACTGTCAATATGCTCTGCTTAAGAAGCTTCCTTGCCCTGTTCTGCACTCAATCTGCTTAGCTAAGATGGCATGCTAAGGCCGATTAGTTGCTAAAATATCCTGCCATATATTTATTGTGACGTAGATTGCCGTGGTCTAGTAGCCAATCTGTTAGGTGAAATAGCTCTACACCATTTTATACTCGATCTTTGTTGCTGCGATGGCCTTCGATAGTTCGATGGCTGTGTGATCGGCCTCATTGACTACTGAAATAGCCTGCCATAATTTAGCACTCAAATCTGTTTGCTAAATTAGTTTTACATATATTTCGTTACTTAGATCTGCTCGTCCAAATATCTTGCCATAGCTTTAGACATTGACCTAGGTATTTTTTTCTAGACTTCAAAAAAAAGCATATATGTTTTTCCTGTAATATCTAGTAGAAGAACTAATTTGTATGTCTAACAGATGGACAGAACTTGGATAACTTCTGCTCGAAGATTCTCCGCTGCATATGTCAAGGGGGTTGAAAACTTCATGAACTTTATCAGAGCTGAGTACGGTGGTCCGAAATCAGATGTGCTCTGCCCGTGTAGCAGTTGTATAAATTCAGTTACAAGACCCCAGTCAACTGTGCAAAATCATCTACACTTGTATGGGATGTCGGTCACATATACTAGGTGGGTTCATCATGGTGAAGCTGTGAACGTCAATGTTATTGACTACGTGGAAGCAGCAGATCACCATCTTGATCTGCCTGATGCTCAGGTGGAAGAGGAGGAGGTGGTGGTGGTGACGGAGCCAGTGAGTTTGACCAACATTGAAATAATGCTACGAAATGCTCGTGCATTCCATGAACTTTCACCTGCAGAAGAAAAATGGTGGGCCCGCATGTTGGAACAATGCAACATTGCTGTCACCCCAGGAAATAAGCTGTCAGTATTCTCAGCTATGGTCACCTTTCTACAGGTGAAGACATCTGAGCGGATGACCAACAAATCATTCGATGCGATGTTGGCTGCTTTCCATGAATCTTTCCCAGATGCGTCTGAGCTGCCACACACCTACAGTAAAATGAAGAATTTCCTCCGTGCAGTTGGAATTGGATATGATATGGTCCATGTTTGTAAGAATAATTGTGTTCTGTTCTGGAAGGATTATGCCAACTTAAGTGAATGCCCAAAATGTAAATCATCAAGATGGAAAGATGGCGATGCTGTGAAGAGGATTCCTCATAATGTTCTGAGACATTTTCCAATTACACCAAGATTGCAGAGGTTGTTTCATGATGCTGAAACAAGAGAGGATGTACTATGGCATTCTAGGAACCAGGAGTACAGAGATCAGAATGTAATGAGCCATCCATCTCATGGTAGTGAGTGGAAAAGCTTCAATGATAAACACAAAGAGTTTGCTGCTGACCCGAGAAACATTAGACTTGGCTTAGCTTCAGATGGATTTAACCCATTTGGCCACCAGAGCGCCACATATAGCATGTGGCCAGTGCTTGTTATCCCTTACAACATGCATCCAAATGTCTGCACCAAAGAATCAAACTACATGATGGCCTTGCTCATCCCAGGTCCAAAAAGTCCTGGAAAGGATTTTGATTTGTTCATGGAGCCTCTTGTGGAGGAACTTCAACAGCTATGGAAGGGTGTTCTCACTCGAGACCTATATAGCAGCCCACCAGCTGATTTTGTTATAATTTGGTGCATCCATGATTATCCGGCTTTGGGCACTATGTCAGGGCGAACGACACATGGTTACAATGCATGTTCGCTGTGACAGGAATCCGCTGTCATACGCAATACTTAGCAAGATTTGTTACATTGGACACCGCCGTTTCCTTGCCAAGGACAAGCCGCTTCCTAGAAAATACCGAAGACATGTGTTCAATGCAAAGCATGAAAACCGTGATGCGCCAAAGAGGCTCACCGCCGATGAGTTGCAAGTGGAATTAGAGAAGGTCAGGCATATTACACCAGGAAACCATCCTGATAATGGTAGTGGGAAAAGGAAGCGTGGCAGGGCAGAAGAGAGATTATTGTTTACCCGCAGGTCCACTTTGTGGGACTTGGAGTATTGGAAAGATTTGGATCTGCGGCATAATCTTGATGTGATGCACATTGAGAAAAATATATGTGATAGCATTATCGGCACACTTCTTAATATTGAAGGCAAGACGAAAGATACCTTAAAATCTAGGATTGATTTGACACACCTGGGTATCAGACAAGATTTGCAGGTGCAAGATGAAGGTAAACCACGGGATATGGCACCAGCTGTGTACGTCTTGGACAAGGTAAAAAGAAAAGAATTATGCGAGGTCCTGTCACGTGTGAGATTCCCACATGGATTTGCTTCCAACCCTGAAAGGAGAGTCAGTGCAGATGGAAACAAGGTACAAGGGTTGAAAACTCATGACTGCCACGTCCTACTTCAAAGAGTTTTACCTGTTATCCTTAGAGGACTGGGCCGCCCTGACTTATACAGAGCAGTTGCAGAGTTGGGACAATTCTTCAGGGAACTCTGCAGTAGGAATATCAGGATAGATGCTTTGGAGCGTCTTAGAGACAAGATACCAACTATCCTATGCGACCTTGAGAAGATATATCCTCCAGCCTTCTTTGATGTGATGGTGCATTTGGCTGTTCATCTACCTGATGAGGCACTACTTAGAGGTCCAGTACAGTATGGCTGGATGTACCCTATTGAAAGGCGGCTAGGCACTTCCAAGGGCTATGTTAGGAACAGAGCTAGACCCGAGGGTTCCATTGCAGAGGCCTACATTGCTACAGAAGCGTTGCCATTCTGCTCAAAATACATTGAAACAGCTAATCAGCTTAGCAACGAGGTGGGTGAAGACAATCCCGGGCTCAATGTTTTCGATTATTCTGTTCGAGTTACAGGGAAGAGTCGACAAGAGGACAAACCTAAAGATTTGGACAAAATGGTTTGGTATGTGTTGAATAACTGTCCTGAGATACTACCTTATATCAAGTAAGTGCAGTACTGCAGTTTATACATCATAATCTACCAAACTTGCAGCACATTCTTATATATTTAGATGTTTGACGCGATCACTATGTTGTGCAGCATCTACAAAGAGGAGTTACTGCCACAAAATCCAAGAAACATTGACAAACTGGTTATGGCAGGATTTGCGAAATGGTTCAAGAACCATGTAAGCTTTTGAAGTGCACTGTCAGTTTTTTTAATATATTGAGTACATAAGATGATCAGCTTGTCTATTTTCTAACCATAGGTTAAGAAGATGCGGGAGGATGGGTAGGCAGTTGATGATGCCCTTTACTCACTAGCAATGGGTCCTGATACTCGGGTAAGACATTATGAATCTTGCGTTGTTGGAGATGTGCGCTACAACACCCTTGCACGAGACGAAGGCAGGAAGACACAAAACAGTGCCATCATGAGCACGGATACATATGACAAAGAGACAACTAAAATTTATGCTAACATAACAGACATTGTTCAGTCACAGTATATCTCCAGTCTCGAGGATCATCGGTGTGTGGTTCTGTTGTGCTATCCTTGGTATAACCTGTTTTCCAGGATCGCAAAACCCAGAGCTGATGATTATTTCAAATCCATCAATGTCAAGGCGGCGTACCAGACCAACGAGCCTTTTATTTTGGCAAATCAAGCAACACAGATATTTTTCTTGGAAGACACATTTGCACGTAGCGATGACTGGAGAGTATTACAAAGGTTTGAGCAGAGAAATTCGTTTAATGAAGTTGCACAACAAGATGATGCTTACACTGCTCCTGGTGTACAAGATAACATAGATGTTCCTAATATCTTTGAGAACCATCACGTCAATGACGCCGGCGAAAAGATTGCCTATCGTGATGTGGACATACAAGGGTTGATCAAGAAGAAGCCAACGTTCGAGGACGTTGAGGACGAAGAAGAAGATGACACTGTGGGGAATTAAGATTCAGACTGATACACATGGTGAAGATGTTGACACTGCTACTGCGGATGATGATTACATTGCTTTTGTCGTATTTGCCTGTCAGAAGACATTTTTTATCTACTATGTGAAATTGTGTTTGCTATGACAACTGAAACCTGATGAACATGTTGTTTAGTATTTTGCTGTGAGAACATCACTTGTTATGTATGCTGATTTGTGTTTGGTGATTGTATGACAACTAAAACATGATGACATTGTTGTTTAGTTGTACTCATATTTGGCTGTGAAACTTGAATTTGATGACATAGTTTGCAGTTGGACTGCAATTTGCTCGACGTCTTCGAATGAGAACAAAGCTGACCTGACATGGCCTCTGCTATTTATTTATTTATATGAGAAAAAGGGGATACCCCCTGATTTCCGTTAATAGAAATCATTAGATGTTCAAAACACTACGCCCAGCCTGCTACACAGGTTTCATTCATTACTAGTTTCAGCAAAGTGCTCATGTCGTAGCCACTGAATACATCACGAGTGCTACATACACTGCAAATAAAGAGACAATCATCCTACAGAGCACATCGATTTTGCCCATTATCTTCACAAGCTCTTTCATCTCCTCATTGTTGTCAAGGCCGTTCAGCAGCTGTTGCTTGGCCATGATCAGAGGAACTGCATCTTTAACCTTCTGCTCTGCATCTTCCTCTTCTATCGTTCCTTTAGTTACTTGTCCAACACCCCAACCTGCTGGTATTGGGATTCCCCGGCTAACCAAATAATAAGCGTAGTTGCATTCCCCCACATCAGCAACTTCCCAGAAATACAAATCACACAAATCTTCCCTTTTCTGCACGAATCAAATTGGTAGATCATCAACCAAACTATTAAAAAAAATCAGCAACTGAAAGCAGCAGAACAACACTTAAACATATTATTACCCCATGATTCGGGCATTTGTAGAAGACTCGGCCAGGGTTGCGGATTGTGGTTGAGACGCGACGGATGACTCTGCGTGATTTGCAGCAGTGGCACCACACCAATGGTAGCGGGTTGCGGTGAGCAATCGGCTGCGGTGCGCGTGCCAGCGAGGGTGTGATGAGACCCACATGCGATGGTACGGGTTGCAACTTGGCGCATATCTGGTTGTTTCCTGCTGAAGAGCAGGTGGACGAGCAGCCAGTGGACATGGTTGCTGCGGCCAGAGCTTCTGATGCTAGGCAGAGTAAGTAGAGAAGAGGAGAAGCGAACGTTGGATATGTCAGTTTCATTACTTGCAGAGTAGCATAGCACCATATATACTCATAGTCTAGGTTTGGATTCGAACCAGCTACAGGAGCACGTCTTTATTTTTTCTAAAACTCGGCAACGTCTCTTTACTGGTACACTAGCTTGTTCTGTACGCCTTCCCAAGTCTTTGATTTTCTTTCCCTATTTTTGCGAGGACCTGACAGCTGGGACCCACCGGAAGGGCCTCTGTATTTCCCAAAAAAATGTTCCCCCCGCTGACATGTCGGACCCACCAGCTATATCTTCGCACGCAAGGAAGTGCCTCCTTATTACGCACAAAAAAATGAATACCCCCTGCTAGCTGGGACCCACCATAGTGGGAGGATGACTTGTGGGCCAACAAAGTTGACGGGGACGGAGGGCTTTGTCAACTTAGTAAATATGAACGATTCTAGCTCCAGTGACCGTACGATGTCCATCCAACGGGCGTAGTGCTTCTTCAACCTCTGGTCTTCTTGCTCCAGCTGCCCAAAGTAGCGCCGGTCGTGCCGCATGCTCCTGCCTCCCATGGTCGGCTGTGCTGCCGCGGAGGCCTCACCGCCCCCTACTATTCCCACCGCTGGCCAAGCCCTGCGGCGACGGCAGCCTCACACCGCAGCCGAACCAGTGAACCCTCGTACTCCTCTCCGCGCGGGCTTCCACTGCCGCGTCTTCCCCGGCTCCGCGTCGTCCCCTTCCTAGGCCTCGCCGTCGTCCACCGCCGTGGTGCTCTCCGCGCGGCGTGGTCAACGTGGTCAAGGAATGACTTCCATCGGAAGAGTACTGTACGTGGAGAGGCTGACAGCTGGGTCCACGACCACAGCCCAGTTTTTTTTGTGATTTGCCAAGTAAGTCGCTTTGTCAGGCCTGTTGGGCTGCAAATCTTTCAAGACGAGGAGAGCTTTCATTCGGCTGGCCGAGAAATTGGCCCATCAGTAATGAGAAATGGGCTGTACATTTTTAAAACACATCAAACCGGCAATTAGTTTCAAATATCTTTTTTTTTCATTTCAAGATTTTAAATTACATTAATTTTTATGCGTGGAGAATTTGTTGGATTTTATATTGACATACATTTATTTTTAAAATCAGTTTGAATGTGAGTCGAAATTTTGGGATTAAAAACAGTTTGGACCGCACCGAAATATGCAAAATTTCGTATAATTTTTTAACCATGGCCACAATTTGGGTTGTAATGCTAACAAAAAGAATATGGGCTCCAAAAAAAACCTTAAGAATTAGCAAATGGGCTGAAAATTATTAGAAATAATGGCAGATGGGCTGTATGCTGTTTTCCACAGATTTGAGGCTTTCCTAAAAAAAGGTTGACGCACAAGCAGTGACTGTTGGATGTCCATCCAACGGCCGTCATGCTTCTTCAATCTCTGCTCTTCCTGCTCCAGCCGCTCAAACAGGCGCTGGCGGGACTACCTGCTCCCTCCTCCCCGTGTTCGGCTCTGCTGCCGCGCAGGCCTCACCGCCCTACCGTACTCCCATCGCTGGCCTAGCCATCCCTCTACTCACCCACACCTGCTATTATTGTCCGGTGACGACAGACGAACCAGTAAACCCTCGTACAGTCATACTCCCCTCTGTGTGGGAAACAACTGTTGAGTCTTCCCTGCCTCCGTGTCGTTCCCTTCCTAGGCATCGCCGTCGTCCACCGCCCTGGTGCTCTCTGCGCAGCCTGGTCAACGTGGTCAACGACCGACATGCATCTGAAGTGGACTGTACGTGGAGAGGCCGACAGCTGGGTCAATGGCCACACGCAAGGAAATGCCTCCTTATTACGCGCAAAATAATGATTCCTCCACCTGACATCAGGGACCCACCAAAAGGGCCTCTGTATTTTGCGAAAAAAACGTTACCGCCGCTGATAGCTCGGACCCACCAACTATATCTTCGCACGCAAGGAAGTGCCTCCTTATTACGCACAAAAAAATGAATACTCCCCCTGTTAGCTGGGACCCAGTATAGTGGCAGGCTGACTTGTGGGCCTACTAAGTTGACGGGGATGGAGGGCTTTGTCAACTTAGTCAATAATGCACGATTCTAGCTCCAGTGACCGTACGATGTCCATCCAACTCCCGTATTGCTTCTTTAACCTCTGGTCTTGTTGCTCTAGCCGCCCAAACCAGCGCCGGTCGTGCCTCGTGCTCCTGCCTCCCGTGGCCGGCTGCGATGCGGCGGAGGCCTCACCGCCCCCTACTACTCCCACCGCTGGCGAGGCGATCCCTCTACTCACCCACACCCCCTGTTACTCTGCGGCGACGGCAGCCTCACACCGCAGCGAACCAGTGCCCTCGTACTCCTCTACGCGTGAGCATCCACTGCCGCGTCTTCCCCGGCTCCGCTTCGTCCCCTTCCTAGGCCTCGCCGTCGTCCACCGCCCTGGTGCGCTCGGCGCGGTGTGGTCAATGTGGTCAAGGAACGGCTTCCATCGGACGTGGACTGTACGTGGAGAGGCTGACAGCTGGGTCCACGGCCGCAGCAAGGAAGTGCCTCCTTATTACGTGCAAAATAATTATTCCTCCACCTGACAGCAGGGACCCACCGGACGGGCCACCAGTATTTTTCGAAAAAAATCGTTTCCCCCTGACTGCTGGGACCCACCGGACGGGCCACCATATTTCGCGAAAAAAATGTTCCCCCCGCTGTCAGCTTGGACCCACCGGAAGTGCTTCCTTATTACGCACAAAAAAATGAATACTCCCCTGGCTAGCTGGGACCCACCTTGGTGGGAGGTTGACTTGTGGGCCTACTAAGTTGACGGGGACGAAGGGCTTTGTCAACTTAGTCAATATGAACGATTCTAGCTCCATTGACCGTATGATGTCCATCCAACGGCCATAGTGCTTCTTCAACCTCTGGTCTTCTTGCTCCAGCCGCCCAAAGCAGAGCCGGTCGTGCCGCATGCTCCTGCCTCCCATGGCCGACTGTGCTGCCGCGGAGGCCTCACCGCCCCCTACTATTCCCACCGCTGGCCAGGCCCTGCGGCGACGGCATCCTCACACCGCAGCCGAACCAGTGAACCCTCGTACTCCTCTCCGCACGCACGGGGGCTTCCACTGACGCGTCTTCCCCGGCTCCCCGTCGTCCCCTTCCTAGGCCTCGCCGTCGTCCACCGCCCTGGTGCTCTCGGCGCGGCATGGTCAACGTGGTCAAGGAACGACTTCCATCGGACGTGGACTGTACGTGGAGAGGCTGACAGCTGGGTCCACGGCGGCAGCAAGGAAGTGCCTCCTTATTACGCGGAAAATAATGATTCCTCCACCTGATAGCAGGGACCCACCGGATGGGCCACCGTATTTCGTGAAAAAACGTTTCCCCCCTGACTGCTGGGACCCACCAGCTACACCTTCACACGCAAGGAAGTGCCTGACAGTCGGGACCCACCTGGTCGAAGCGTATGTAGCATTGTCATTCTAGTCGCGAACGTGTACGTACATATATACTGGTGGATGTAGAGGCGCGCACGTGTCGTAGTAAAGGTGGCCAGGGTGCAAGAAAGAAAATACGGCCACGTATGTGTACATACGGGCGGGGTCTCGAACGCCTACTCGCGCATACGTACGGCGAGGGCTCGTGTACATGGCTGGGTCGGAACGGAGAAACAGCATCGTCGTCGTGTTCATGGGTCGGAACGGAATGCGTGGTCGTGTTCATCGGGAGGGCTTGGATGGAAGAGGCTATGGAAACGAGGCCTGGCGTACCGCACAACGGAGGAAATGGACCTCCTATGGTCAAAACCGGGGTCCTGTTGACGGGAGGGGTGTGGCATACCGCAAAACGGAGGAAACGGACCTCCTACGGTCGAAACGGGGGTCCTGTTGATCAGGAGGGGTGTGGCGTACCGAAAAACGGAGGAAACGAACCTCCTACGGTCGAAACGGGGGTCCTGTTGATCGGGAGGGGTGTGGCGTACCGCAAAACGGAGGAAACGGACTTGTGTTGGAGCGCTACGGTCGAAACGGGGGTCCTGTTCATCGGGAGGGGTGTGGCGTACCGCAAAACGGGACTCCACGGGATACTGTTCATCTCCACCATCGACCCCCTCCAGCCTCCACGAGCTACTGTTCATCTACCATCGACCTCCTCCAGCCTCCACGGGCTCCTGTTCATCCAGCCTCCACCGCGCGCTACTCCACTGGCTACTGTTCAACCACCCCTCCACCGTCTACTGTTCATCCAGCCCTCCACACCACGGGGTCCTGTTCAACCACCCCTCCACGGGCACCCCTCCACCGTCTACTGTTCATCCTGCCCTCCACACCACGGGGTCCTGTTCATCCACCCCTCCACGGGCACCCCTCCACCGTCTACTGTTCATCCAGCCCTCCACCACACCACGGCGTCCTGTTCATCCAGAGGCAACGCCACCGCTCACTATTCATCCAACCCCCCCCCCCACAACGCTCACTGTTCATCCCATCGATCGGCTTCAGTTAGCAGCAGTAGCCAAGGAATCGCTCGATCGGGTTCAGTTAATAGACATCGATCGATCGCTCGGGTTCAGTAACGCGTAGCCTGCAGTGCAATCGCTCGGGTTCAGTTAGAGCCCAACGCCTCGCTCGGGTTCAGTTAGAGCCAACGCCTCGCACACACGCGCGTACGTGTATGAGAGAAACGTGCATCGCTCGGGCCCCGACCTCCCATCGTAACCGGGAACTCCCCGAAATTTTCCTCCCCCTCGCTTCTACCACGGTTTTTTCCGTCATGGATGGCCCAAAGAATGTCATGCAGCTGCATCTCCGGCCCGCCCAGGACGAAAAGCCCATTTTCTGTCATGATTTTTTGTCATAGAAGTAGGAGCCCACCACATCTATGATGATACCGGGTTTTGTCACAATTATCGTCATAGAAGTGTCATATGTATGACAGAAAAAAATTTCGTTCGGCCCAAAATGTCACAGATGTGTCTTTTTTTGTAGTGTTGATATTACTGCAATTCCTAAAAGCATATGTGCCTCCCTCATAATAATTTTCAGTAGCATCATGAATGAATTCAACAATATAACCATCGCCTAAAGCATTCCTTTCATGATCTACAAGCATAGAAAATTTACTACTCTCCTCATAAGCAAAATTCTTCTCATTCGGGATAGTGGGTGTATCATAAAAGACTTGAATATTATAAATTATTTCCATATTAAAAGAGTAATATTCAGAAAAGGGGTAACCATAATCATGACAACTTTTATAAATATAATCGTCACTACTTTTTATAGCATATGTATCATCACAATAATTATCATAAGTAGGAGGCATGTTATTATCATTATGAATTTGCATATCAAATCTTGGAAGACTAAAAATATAATCTTCATTAAGCGTAGCATCCCCAAGCTTGGGACAAACATTAATTGCAGCAAATATATTCTCAAATATGTCATCCTAATCAAACATAGCTTCCCCAAGCTTGGGCCTTTTCGTATCATAAGCATAATCACTCTCATCATTAATAGCATGGATAGCACCAATAGTATAGCAATTATTATATTCTTCCAAGCAAGTGCCAAAAAGATTTTCAAGATCATAAGAAGTATCATTATCTTCCACAATTATATTTTCATGAGGCACAATAGTAATAGGAGCAACATTATTTGAGAGAGATACCTTTTTACCTCTCTTCCTTTTTCTTTTCTTCTTCTTCACCACATCATGTGTGGGTTTAATCCTCTTTTTGGAGCTCCATATTAATGAGATTGGTTGAATAGGAGGCTCCTCCTCGTTACCTGATTCATCATAAGAAATAATAGGAGGATATTGGGAAGTCTCTTCCCTTTCATTAGTATTCTCTTCATCTTCTATTTGTTTTCTTTTCTTTATGTAATTGGCAATATAAGGATTTTCAATGCAATTCACCGCACAATACATATAAATATTCTCTAGATCAAAATCAAGAACTCTATCAAGATTAAACTTTGGAATACCCTCAGTTATACGTTTCATTTCTTCATAACCCAAAAGAAGGCTAAGCTCTTTATGATGCTCAAGGGTAATCAAATTATCACAATGTTTGGACACGACTTGATCATGAAACAAATATCATTGGAGCTTTAAATGATCATGTTCATTACAAAGTTCACAAGGGGCACAAAAAATATTGAATCTTTCAGCACATTCATCTAGCTCTTCTTGCAACAATTTAGTTCCTAAGTACTTATGCCTCTTGCAATATCTATCTTCCCTATTTGGTGTGACTTGCAAACCCAATCTACTCCACAAAAATTGACATGTTTATAGGAGGCATTTTCATCATAATTAGTGCAATCATCATTAGCATAATGGATATTCAAAGAATTCGTACTAACAACATTGCAATCGTGCTCATCATTCAAATATTTAGTGCCAAACATTTTAGAGATCTCTTCTTCTAGCACTTGAGCACAATTATCCTTTCCATCATACTCACGAAACATATTAAAAAGATGAAGCGTATGAGACAAACTCAATTCCATTTTTTTGTAGTTTTCTTTTATAAACTAAACTAGTGATAAAACAAGAAACTAAAAGACTCGATTGCAAGATCTAAAGATATACCTTCAAGCACTAACCTCCCCGGCAACGGCGCTAGAAAAGAGCTTGATGTCTACTACACAACCATCTTCTTGTAGAAGTTGTTGGGCCTCCAAGTGCAGAGGTTTGTAGGACAGTAGCAAATTTTCCTCAAGTGGATGACCTAAGGTTTATCAATCTGTAGGAGGCGTAGGATGAAGATGGTCTCTCTCAAGCAACCCTGCAACCAAATAACAAAGAGTCTCTTGTGTCCCCAACACACCCAATACAATGGTAAATTATATAGGTGCACTAGTTCGGCGAAGAGATGGTGATACAAGTGGTATATGGATAGTAGATATGGGTATTTGTAATCTGAAATTATAAAAACAGCAAGGTAACAAATGATAAAAGTGAGCGTAAACGGTATTGCAATGTGTGGAAACAAGGCCTAGGGTTCATACTTTCGCTAGTGTAAGTTCCCTCAACAATACTAACATAATTGGATCACATAACTATCCCTCAACATGCAACGAAGAGTCACTCCAAAGTCATTAATAGCGGAGAACGAACGAAGAGATTATGGTAGGGTACGAAACCACCTCAAAGTTATTCTTTCCAATCAATCCGTTGGGCTATTCCTATAAGTGTCACAAACAGCCCTAGAGTTCATACTAGAATAACACCTTAAGACACAAATCAACCAAAACCCTAATGTCACCTAGATACTCCAATGTCACCTCAAGTATCCGTGGGTATGATTATACGATATGCATCACACAATTTCAGATTCATCTATTCAACCAACACAAAGGACCTCAAAGAGTGCCCCAAAGTTCCTATCGGAGAATCATGACGAAAACGTGTGCCAACCCCTATGCATAGGTTCATGGGCGGAACCCGCAAGTTGATCACCAAAACATACATCAAGTGAATCACGTGATATCCCATTGTCACCACAGATATCCACGGCAAGACATACATCAAGTGTTCTCAAATCTTTAAAGACTCAATTCGATAAGATTACTTCAAAGGGGAAACTCAATTCATTACAAGAGAGAAGAGGGGGAGGCGAAACATAAGATCCAACTATAATAGCAAAGCTCGCGATACATCAAGATCGTGCCAAATCAAGAACTCAAACACATAGCTACTGGTACATACCCTCAGCCCCGAGGGAGAACTACTCCCTCCTCATCATGGAGAGCACCGGGATGATGAAGATGGCCACCGGAGAAGGATTCCCCCTCCGGCAGGGTGCCGGAACGGGTCTAGATTGGTTTTCGGTGGCTACGGAGGCTTCTGGCGGCGGAACTCCCAATCTAATCTCTGTTCTGGAAGTTTTAGGGTACGTGGATATCTATATGGGTGCAGGGAGGACGTCAGAGGAGCCACGGGGGTCCCACGAGACAGGGGCGCGCCCTAGGGGGGGCGCGCCCCCCACCCTCGTGAGCACCTCGTGTATCTTCTGACGTGGGGTCCAAGTCCATCAGATGTGTTTCCTTCCAAAAATAACTTCTCCAGTTGATTCCGTTCCGTTTCGACTCCGTCTGATATTCCTTTTCTTCAAAACACTGAAATAGGCATAAAACAGCAAATCTGGGTTGGGCCTCCGGTTAATAGGTTAGTCCCAAAAATAATATAAAAGTGGATAATAAAGCCCAATATTGCCCAAAACAGTAGATAATATAGCATGGAGCAATCAAAAATTATAGATACGTTGGAGACGTATCAAGCATTAACACACACGCGCGCGCCCACACACACACACAGAGAGAGAGAGAGAGAGAGAGATTGCACTTGGTGTTCATCAGTGGAAACTTAATCCTACCGATTTTCCCTCGGGAACAGTCAGTGGTGGAACTAGAGGGGAAGTTCGGGGGGGCAAAATGGTAAAACATGTGGAATTGAGGGGGCCAAATATTTTTTTCTCATCTAAGCTCTCTAAAAATAATTCCTTCACACATTTTCCTAAGGCTGGGCCGGCCCATAAGCACACATAGCTCCACCACTACCAGTAGTGTGCGTCAATATGCTCAAGATCACAATCTTGCTAACAAAGCTTTGCACATCAGATTTCCAAATTTAAGATTCACTAGTTGGATGCACATGCGTTGCCACGGGACAGAAACATTTATAAAGGCAATAAGCGGTCAAATTACAACAACTGTAAGTGTTCAATGTATCTCCGGCTACACGCGCTCAATGTATCTCCAGCTACACGCATCGTGTGCCATCTCCTCTTAAACTTTGCTCTCAGTCGAGTATTGAGGTAGGAGACCAACAATATGGTCATGTACTAAGAACTTCACATTAACATGGATAATGAAGGGTTAGCCAATTACATGGATAATGAAGAGTTAGACATCCGGCGGCAACATCTGCTACTAAGCGGTTGGTAGCAGTGGTCAAGATAAATTAAAGATGGAAATCGTGCTCGGGTTCTTCCCATGATTGTTACTCAAACCATGAATCTTTACTTCTTAATGCACTCCTCTCGAGCGTAAAAAAAGAGAACTTCGTTATTTACTTTAGTTTTTCTCTTTGCATCATGTACATCAAATACAAGAAAATACCATGCAACATATAACAAGTAACCATGCAGCCATTTATTAGTTCACCAGAAGAATGTCTAATGGAGATTAAGCTTAGTGATATGCAACAAAGATCACGCAACAAGATGAGTCAGTGATACACAAACTATTTATCTGAAATATGGCTTTATTTCAACATTATAAAAAGGGAATCACAACATTACATCCAGCTGCCTACAACTAACAAATAAAACAAAATAAAAAATTGCATTGAAACTCCACAACTTACATACAAGTTCATTTCAAAAAGAGTTGCTTTCCCCTTTGACAAAACTATCTGTTAACACAAGCAGGACCAAGTGTCGTCATATATACAAGAGTGCCCTTGTTTCTGGTTTCCTACAAATTTCAAAAGAAGGGGTGAATTTTACCATGCCCCCACACTCTGAACCTCTAATCGGACCATGTCTCTAGTGCATCTTTGTAGCCATACTGACCATGCCGCTAAATGGAGTGTAGTAGGGCAAGGACATCATGTCAAACTTCGACGCGACCTTGGTGTCCCTGAAACGATGATGTGTGCCCTGCAGGTGCTCCTGCTTGTTAGAACCGTCTGACTTCCGGTCCCTTGCCACTATTCTTGAATGTGTCGATCGGTGACACTTGCACTCTTGATTGGTGTCGCTGACGTAGTCACTCTGTCTGTCTAGCTGCGAGAGTAGAAAAGGTGAAATATGTTAGACATTTAATTAATCTGCAGATCCAAAAAAATATATTATAGATTATTACATGCAATCAGCAGATTACATGTGCCACATACAGGTCAAGGTATGAAAGAAAACTCACCTTAAATATAACCGAAGTGTTGGATACTGTGTTTTATGATTTGACATCATACATACATTATCCTACAGATGGGCAAAAATCTTAAGCCATTTCAATAAATAAAGGTCTACAGTTCTCAAATACATGGTATATATCAATGTGCCAACGCATTGTAACGAAACAATATAGATGATTTGATCAGGGTGGCTATATTTGATCAAAACAAATCTTGAGTGCAACCTGTATATGGCCTCGGTCGCGTGTAATGACGAAGACTTGACATCTTCTCGAGCAACCATTGGCGCTCTCTCCCTTGCCACCATGCTTCTCGCTGTTGATTGCTTCATGGCTCGCCATCCAGTTTATTGTCAATCGGTTAAGAGTCCACGAGAGGAATTTATCCCTGCACCATCCATCGACATTACACAATCCAGGTCCATTCATCTCTCACAAAATCCAAAAAGGAACACAATCAAACTTGAATCTATGCCTTCCTATAGGCACGTCTCAGGGTTGCGCCCGTGAGCACAAGCAACATACCGAACACCTCTTGGAGGCATTATAATACGATGGCAACTAACAAATAGATTAACAAATGAGCAAAGGAAAAGTAGCAGATGCTTCACCCATGTTAAATCGGTGGGCAGCCCTCAGGCTCTACGGTGGTAGATCACATGGCCTTATGGATAGTCAATAGGAAGTCATATTAACAAAAAATA
The DNA here is from genome assembly GCF_003073215.2 of Triticum urartu. Classification (NCBI taxonomy): domain Eukaryota; kingdom Viridiplantae; phylum Streptophyta; class Magnoliopsida; order Poales; family Poaceae; genus Triticum; species Triticum urartu. The sequence continues at coordinate 545,655,069 of NC_053023.1, forward strand.
TGGTGCTCAGTGCATCATCAAAATGCATTTTTCTTCTTCTGAAAATCAAATACTTATGGAGTAACAAGACTATTGTGTTCAAGACATTAGCATCATCTGGATGACGTTCACACAACCAGTAGGGCAGTACCCGCCATATATATTAAATATAAAAGTTGTGGGCAAGCAAATGGAAGAAAATGATGCCATCCATATGTAACAAGTTTGGACTGGTACATTACCAAATCAGTCATCTATGCAGAGTTGCATAGTAATGTTATTGTTATGCCTACCTGACCCGCTCCCCCAAAAAATGTGATAGGAATAGCTAGCTAGAGAATGGAGTGAAAACTTTGTCAATCTAGCAAGCTTGAACTTCTTTTAACGCTTTCAGCAACCTAACGTTACTCCTCTGAGAAAGATTTGATACAAATATTCTATTCAAGCATGAAGTTAAACTTCGTCAAACTTCGAAAACTTGCTATGTGTTTTCTTGCTTTTAGCAACTTTACCTTAGTCCTCCGAGGTTCGCAATAGTCTGGAACTAAGGAATTTCATAGGCCTTATATGAGCTATAAAGGAAGAGACAAGAATATTTTCTGAGGATTCCGTTTCATTGAGTCAAAGAAGAAATTACGAATCACCTAAAAAATTGTTCTTCCATCTCTACCTCCATGAATCCATTGTCTTACGTTATGCCCATGATTCAACCTGCAAATAAAAGAACTGTGACGCCCCCGATTCAATCGTACATTAATCATACACGCAAACGTGTACGATCAAGATCAGGGACTCACAGGAAGATATCACAACACAACTCTACAAATAAAATAAGTCATACAAGCATCATATTACAAGCCAGGGGCCTCGAGGACTTGAATTCAAGAGCTCGATCATAGACGAGTCAGCAGAAGCAACAATATCTGAGTACAGACATAAGTAACAAGTTTGCCTTAAGAAGGCTAGCACAAACTATGATACAAATCGAAAGAGGCGCATGCCTCCTGCCTGGGATCCTCCTGAACTACTCCTGGTCGTCGTCAGTGGCCTGCACGTAGTAGTAGGCACCTCCATTGTAGTAGGAGTCGTCGTCAACGGTGACGCCTTGCTCCTGGACTCCAACGTCTAGTCGCAACAATCAGGTATAGAAAGGGGGGAAAGGGGGAGCAAATCAACCGTGAGTACTCATCCAAAGTACTCGCAAGCAAGGAGCTACACTACATATGCATTGTATCAAATGAAAAGGGTTATATATGTGGACTGAACTGCAAAATACCAGAATAAGAGGGGGATAGCTAGGCCTATCGAAGACTACGCTTCTGGCAACCTCCATCTTGTAGCATGTAAAAGAGAGTAGATGGTAAGTTCACCAAGTAACATCGCATAGCATAACCCTACCTGGTGATCCTCCCCTCGTCGCCCTGTGAGAGAGCGATCACCGGTTGTATCTGGCACTTGGAAGGGTGTGTTTTATTAAGTATCCGGCTCTAGTTGTCATAAGGTCAAGGTACAACTCCGGGTCGTCCTTTTACCGAGGGACACAGCTATTCGAATAGATAAACTTCCCTGCAGGGGTGCACCACATTTCCCAACACGCTCGATCCCCTTTGTCCGAACACACTTTCCTGGGTCATGCCCGGCCTCGGAAGATCAACACGTCGCAGCCCCACCTAGGCACAACAGAGAGGTCAGCACGCTGGTCTAAATCCTATGCGCGCAGGGGTCTGGGACCATCGCCCATTGCACACCTGCACGTTGCGTACTCGGCCAGTGAGCTGACCTAGCAACCTCCATTACAAAGGAAGTTGTGCGATGCGGTCCAACCCGACGCGCGCCGCTCAGTCGCTGACGTCACGAAGGCTTCGGCTGATACCACGACGTCGAGTGCCCATAACTGTTCATGCGTAGTTGGTTAGTGCGTATAGGCCAGTGGTCAGACTCAGATAAAATACCAAGATCTCGTTAAGCATGTTAATTGATGTAATCGCGGCCGCCGACCAGGGCCAGACCCACCTCTCTACTGGGTGGTCTCAACCTACGCTGTCGCTCCGCCACAAAGTAACAGTCGGGGCCGTCGGGAACCCCGGGCCACCCCCTACCTGGATGGAACCACCTGCCCCTTTAGCCCCCAACATCGGAATCACTTGTGGGTACTCAACGAGCTGACCCGACTTTAGTCATAACATGTATTATGTGTAATATGTATAGCATATACCCGTGATCAACACCCGATGTGATCACGGCCTGCTAGTATAGCATGGCAGACTGACAGAATGGAGGGCCACTGATGATAAACTAGCATCCTATACTAAGCATTTAGGATTGCAGGTAAGGTATCAACAGTTGTAGCAACAATGACAGGCTATGCATCAGAATAGGATTAACGGAAAGCAGTAACATGCTACACTATCTAATGCAAGCAGTAGAGAGAGAATAGGCTATATCTGGTGATCAGGGGGGGCTTGCCTGGTTGCTCGGGCAAGTAGGGGTCGTCAACAGTGTAGTCGATCGGGGCACTAGCAGCGGCGTCAGTCTCATAGTATACCGGAGAGAAGAGGGGGGAAGAAACAATGAATACAATGCAAACAGACACCTAACGATGCATGACATGACAAGGAGCGGTGCTAGGTGTGCCCTAACGCGGTATGAGGTGATACCGGTGAAGGGGGGAAACATCCGGGAAAATATCCCCGGTGTTTCGCGTTTTCGGACAGATGAATCGGAGGGGGAAAGTTGCGTGTTTGCTATGCTATGGATGCGTGGCGGACGAACGGGCTGCGTATCCGGATTCGTCTCGTCGTTCTGAGCAGCTTTCATGTACAAAGTTTTTCCATCCGAGCTATGGTTTATTTTATATTAATTTCAAAAGATTTAAATCATTTTTAGGATTTATTTAATTACTTTAATTCGACATTATCCAGAACAGTGCATGCTGATGTCAGCATGACATCAGCAGTCAACAGGGGTGTTGACTGGTCAACTGACGTGTGGGCCCCGTTCGTCATTGACTAGACTAACTAATCGTGATTAATTAGTTTAATTAGTTGTTTAGTTTAATTAATTAAAATTAATTAAGTTAATTAATTCTTTTTATTATTTTTTATTCTTTTTTTAACATTCTAGGGTGGGCCCCTGCTGTCATTGGACCAGGGGCCCTAACGGGTGAATGGGCGTTGGGCACGGACGCCCAACAGGGCGCCGCCGAGCGAGGCAAGCGGGGCTGCGGCAGGGCGCCGGCTAGGGTGGTGGCGCGGTGGCCGGCAGGGGTGGCCGCGGGGCGGATGCGGTTCACCGCCGGCGAGGTCAGGCGGAGACGGGCTGACGAAGGTGGATGGCGAGGCGGCCATGGCTGCGGCCTGGAGGAGCGAGGCTCGCGCGGGCGCTAGCTGCAGGCGGGGGGCAGCGGCGCGGCGGGCGCACACGCGGATGGAGACGCGCGCGCGAGTGCGGCCACGAGGCTGCGGGCGGGGTGCGGTCAGGTGCCGCCCGGGGCATGGCCAGGGCGCAGCTGGCGCGTCGGCGGGCGGGGCCACGGCGCGGCCAGCGACGACTACGAGGCGAGGCGTGCCTGGGCTCGCGTGGTGAGCGGGAAGGCACGGCGAAGCTGCAGGCGAGCAACGCAGCGGCAAGCGAGGCACGGCGAGGCGGGGCTCGGCCATGAGGAAACAGGGGGCAAGGCTGCGCGCGTGCGCGTGTGGGACAAGCGGCCGGAGTAGAGGCGAGGCAGTGCCAGAGAGAGGGTCGGCGAGCGGCTGTGTGTGCGCGAGGCCAATGGCGGCCGAGCGCGACGAGGACGGCGGCGGGCGTGAGCGAGAGACCAGGAGAGGGGGCCACGAGGGGATGTAGGGGACTGGGCGGGAGGGCTCGTGGTGGGAGGACGGGGACAACGCGACGGAGATGAAGGAGGCCAGCGAGGTCGCGGGATGAGGCGGCGACGACGTTGGTTCGCGGGGAGGAGGGCGCGGTCGCCCCGATCCCGATCTAGATCAGGGGAGTAGGGGAGAGAGAGACATGGGGGAAGTGGGCAGTGGATAGGGTTTGGTTTGACCAGGGGTGGGGGTTATGGTGGAGTGGGGTGATCGGTTGGGCTTGCTGGGCCGGTTGGCCTAGTGGGCAGGGGGGCTTTTCTTTTTATTTACTTAGTTTTCTTTTCTTTTTTATTTCTTTCTTTTATTTATTTTCTTTTCTGTTTTATTCCAATTTAAAATATTTAGGCATTTTATAAAAATGTGTTTATTACACCATTTTTACATATGCAAAATATGGCACCTCCCGAATATTTTTGTTTTAACTTTTGAAAAGTTTTGATGTCTGACATTTATTTAAACTTTTGAATTTGAAAAGTTTTGATCCAACGCGAGATTAGCAACAGTAACCGGGGTGACGTGGCACCGTTAACGTGGGATTACTGTAGCATGATTATCCAGGCGTTACAAAACTCCTCACTACAAGAAATCTTGTCGCGAGATTTTAGGAGGTAGAGGGAAACAGTGCGGGCTATTCATCACGCAGGCGATCCTCGCTTTCCCAAGTGGCTTCATCTTCAGAGTGATGTGACCACTGGACCTTGAGGAATTTGATTGCCTTCTGACGTGTGCGGCGTTCAGCTTGGTCGAGAATGCGGACCGGATGCTCTTTATAGGAGAGGTCCTGCTGCAATTCGAGCACTTCATGATCCACTGCTCGGATTGGGTCCTTGAAGCAAGGGCGGACCTGTGACACGTGGAACACATCGTGAACCTGAGAAAGGTTTAACGGAAGCTCCAGTTGATATGCCACTTTTCCACGCCTTTCGAGAATAGTGAATGGGCCAATATAGCGAGGAGCTAGCTTGCCCTTGATCCTGAAGCGGTGAGCACCCTTCATTGGTGTAACTCAAAGATAAGCCTTTTCGCCAGGTTGATAGACCATGTCTTTGTGATGACGGTCATACTGACTTTTCTGGCGTGACTGAGCAGTCTTGAGATTCTCGTGAATAATGCGGACTTGTTCTTCAGCATGTTGGATAATATCCGGACCGAAGAGTGGACGTTCCCCAGTTTCTAACCAGTTCAGAGGGGTCCGACACTTTCGTCCATATAACACTTCAAAGGGGCCATCTTCAGACTAGCTTGATAGCTATTATTATAAGAGAACTCGGCATACGGAAGGGATTCCTCCCATTGTTGGGATCTATGGTAGGGTGTGTCGACTACAAATTAAAATTCCTACGCGCATAACAACCAAGGACATGCTATGGGAGATGGATCACAGATCGTTACCACTAGACGCGCAGTGCCGTGCAGCGGAAGAAGAGTTGGGGCAGCGCATCCGCGTGGATCGTCTCCTCCTCGTCCGATCTCCCTCGTACAACCGGCGGTCAGTTCCCATGTACAGGTTCACCGGAGCGGCGCAAGTGCACCGCCTCTAACGGTATCTGCGCGTGCAGGAGGAACGTCGTGGGGCGGACTGCTAAGTCTGATCTCACAACCGGCGGCGAGTGAAGGTGTCTATTCGCAACACATGCAAACCCTAGTGACAGCGCCGAAGCGATCAGCCGCGTGAGTGTGCGGCACCTCCACTATATATATAGGCGTCCGTCGCGGGCTCAACACTTGGGCCTCGCACGGACCCTAAAGCCCATAAGTCTACTTAGCCACAATCCGAATACAGTTCGGATCACATCCGACCAGTGTCCTCGGATCCGACCTCGTAGGTTCCTTCCCTTAAGCGCGCGACCCCTTAGGTTCAAGTCGGCTTGGTCGCAATTCGGATCACCTCCGAAACGGTTGGTAGCGGCCACTAGCAAGGCATGCCGAACACCAAGCAGACTATGAAGCTGGTTAGCGAACATGTACATCACACTTCCATTCCTTTTGCCACATGATATATGTTGTCGAGCTCAAGGCGAGTCTGTCATCCTTGTGCTAGCACGACCTCTTTCTCGTTCCAGTGATGCTGACCACAAATCGGATTATCTCATAATCCTTGTCGCATGGCCATGCTTATCCTGGTCGGATCACACGAGGGGCCCAGAGTATATCTCTCCTGATCGGAGGGGCAAATCCCATCTTGCTCGACCACGTCTCGCAGCATGGTTCTGGACAAACCCGAAACCTACCTTTATAACTACCCAGTTACGGAGTAGCGTTTGGTCGGCCCAAAGCAAGTCTGTCACCATCCCGAGTACATGCGTCAGCTCAGGTCTTAGGACATAGAACATATGTTGTACTAGAGACTCACAGATGACATATCGCTGCGTCTCATAGTTGGGTCTGTCCGACTTGGACCTTATCTCAACTCGGATCCGACTACGTCGAATCCGACCAGATCCTTCCAAGTCCATATTATCCGATTAGCATCCAATGCTCCATGGCTAGTGAGACCAAGCCATCGACCGTGTCATATGCTAGTCTAGTTGGCTGCACGTCCACACATCCCTTTCGACTAGGGACCTTTTAGGACAGTCATCATACAATTCATAGTCCCACAAACAAGTCACGTACTTGCTGATACACATCATTGATAATGTCCAAGGACTATCTTTATTCATAAACACATAGGAAATATCATCATACATGATTGCCTCTAGGGCATATCTCCAACAGTCTCCCACCTGCACTAGAGTCAATCAAATAGACATTGAATGCCCATAGCTCTAACGTGCCCCTCATGCTTGGGTTGTGGAAGCGGCTTAGTCAACGGATCCGCAACATTTGCATCCGTGTGAATTTTGCATAACTCTACATCACCACTCTTTATGATCGTTCGTATCAGGTGATATTTCCGATCTATGTGTCTGACCTTGTGGTGATTCATCGGCTCCTTGGCTTGTGCGATGGCACCAGAATTATCACAATAAAGGTCCAATGGTTTTACCGAGGCTTGGAAAATACCAAGATCATCCAGAAAGTTCCGGATCCAAACACCTTCCTTTGCAGCTTCACAAGCCGCAATGTATTCGGCTTCTGTAGTAGAATCGGCCACCGTATCTTGCTTGGAACTCATCCAGCTCACTGCTCCTTCGTTCATGACGTACACGAATTCGGACTGTGATCGACAATCATCTCTGTCGGTTTGGAAACTAGCATCGGCGTAACCCCTTACGATGAGCTCTTCCTCACCTCCATAAACTAGGAACATCTCTTTAGTCCTTTTCAGGTACTTCAAAATAGTCTTTACCGCTGCCCAGTGACTCTCACCTGGGTTGGCCTAGTATCTACTTGTTAGGCTTATTGCAAAAGCAACATCGGGCCGCGTACATATCATGGCATACATGATGGATCCGATTGCCGAGGCATATGGAATCCTACTCATCCTGCTTCGCTCATCAGATGTCGAAGGACTCTGAGTCTCGCTTAGCCTTATACCATGTGAGAGTGGCAAGAACCCTTTCTTTGCCTCACTCATGTTGAACCGCTTCAACACTTTATCTATGTACATGCTCTGGCTTAAGCCGAGCAGCCTCCTTGATCTATCTCTATAGATCTTAATGCCTAAAATGTACATTGCCTCACCAAGGTCCTTCATCGAAAACTTGCCATTCAATGACTCCTTGACCGAGTTCAGCATCGAAATATCATTTCCGATCAGTAGTATGTCATCCACATACAAGATCAAAAACACTATCGAGCTCCCACTTAACTTCTTGTATAAACAAGAGTCCTCTTCGCTTTTGATGAAGCCGAAACCAGTGACGACCTCATCAAAACGAATGTTCCAGCTCCGAGATGCTTGCCTCAACCCATAAATGGATCTCTTGAGCTTGCATACATTACTAGTGCTAGTCGGATCGACAAAACCCTTGGGCTGTATCATATACACGTCCTCGGTTAAATTTCCATGAAGGAATGCCGTCTTGACATCCATCTGCCATATCTCGTAATCGAAATATGCAGCTATATCTAGTACGATCCTCACCGACTTCAGCATCGCTACCGGCGAGTAAGTCTCATCGTAGTCAATTCCTTGAACTTGTCCATAACCCTTAGCGACAAGCTGAGCTTTGTGGATCTGAACATTTCCATCCACATCGGTTTTCTTCTTAAAGATCCATTTGCAACCAATGGCCGTTACGCCAGGCGGCAGATCAACCAAGTCCCAAACTTGATTCTCATCCATGGACTTTAACTCGGATCTCATGGCCTCCAGCCATGCCTCAGAATCTGGGCTCACCATCGCTTCTGCATATGTTGCCGGCTCGTTGCTTTCTAGCAACAATACATCGCGCACTCTACGCAATCTTTCCGACCTCCGTGGTTCCAGTGCCGCTTCCACTACGGGTTCCCTAACTGACTCCGGTATGATCTCATCACCACCAAGCCGTCCCCGAGTGGTCCTCGAATTTCTTCGAGTCGGACCGTCCTCCCACTGGCCTCCCGACTGAGAAACTCTTTCTCAAGGAAAACCCCATTCCGAGCAACAAACACTTTGTTCTCTTCCCGGTTGTAGAAGTTATATCCCAAGGTTTCCCTCGGATATCCCACGAATATGCATTTATCCGACTTGGGTGTAAGCTTGTCTGACATAAGTTTCTTGACAAATGCTTCACAACCCCAAATCTTTAGAAAAGACAAATTGGGACTCTTTCCGGTCCACATCTCATGTGGTGTCTTGTCTACGGATTTTGATGGTACCCTATTAAGTGTGAAAGCTGCAGTTTCTAGAGCGTATCCCCAGAATGACAAGGGTAAATCGGACTTGCTCATCATAGATCGAACCATGTCCAACAAGGTGTGATTCCTCCGTTCTGATACACCATTTCTCTATGGCATACCCAGAGGTGTGAGCTGAGGTACTATACCTCTGCTTTTCAGATGATCATCAAACTCCTGGCTCATGTACTCACCTCCACGATCAAATCGTAGAAGTTTTATAGTCTTGCCGAGCTGATTCTCCACCTCATTTTGAAACTCTTTAAACTTTTCAAAAGTCTCTGACTTGTGCCTCATCAAATAGATATATCCGTATCTACTCAAGTCGTCGGTAAAAGTCATGAAGTACTGATAGCCACCTCTGGCAGTTGTGCTCATTGGTCCACACACATCACTGTGTATCAGTTCCAACAGCTCGGATGCCCTCTCACAACTCTTTGTGAAAGGAGACTTAGTCATCTTGCCGAGCAAGCATGATTGGCATGTCTCGAACGACCCAAAGTCGGTCGAAGTTAGGAGTCCATCATCATGGAGCTTCTTCATGCGTTTCAGACTAATGTGTCCAAGCCGGCAATGCCAGAAGTATGTCGGATTTATCTCATTGGGCTTATGCCTCTTGACATTCACGTTATAGACCGGTTCATGTTCTAGATTCAATATAAATAACCCATCAACAATGGGTGCATAGCCGTGGAACATACCATTCAAATAAATCGAACAACCATTGTCCTTTAAATTGAATTCATAACCCTGACTCATCAAGCATGAGGCAGAATAATGTTCCGACTAAGTGCAGGAATGTAATAACAATTATTCAATTCCAAAATAAATCCAGAAGGAAGCTAGAGCTGCATCGTGCCGACCTCCAACGTAGCAACTCTTGCTTTGTTGCCGACCCTGATGTCAATCTCCCCTTATGCCACACGCCTAGTTCTTACCAGCCCCTGCATTGAGTTGCAAATATGAACAACCGATCCAGTATCAAATACCCAAGAGCTACTAGGTATGCCAGCAAGGTAAATGTCTATAACATATGCAACAAGTGTACTTTTGCCTGAAGCAGCATTCCCGACCTTCTTGCCATGCTTTGCAAGCCACTTGCTATAGTTCCTCTTCCAGTGACCAGTTTCCTTGCAATGATAGCAAATGGTCTTTGAGTCCGGTCCAGACTTCGGCGCAGCGGCGGAGGTTACCATCTTCGTGCCCTTTGCCTTAGTCTTCTTCTTAGACCAACTCTTCTTGAACTTAGCCGATTTCTGCACCATCAACACTTGATGCGTGCCTTTCTTAATATCCTGCTCTGCCACTTTGAGCATCCCATGCAATTCAATGAGCTTCTTATCCATGCTATGCATATGATAGTTCGAGATGAACGTCCCATAGCTGGGCGGAAGAGAGCCCAGAACTGCATCAGTAGCCAGCTCATCCAAGAGCGAGAAGCCCAACCGATCCAAAGCTTGCACATATCCGATCATCTTGATCACATGCGGGCTCAGTGGATCACCTTCCTTCAGCTTACAATCCATCAAGGATCTCCAGACGATGAACCTTTCGGTCCTAGCCTGCACCTGAAACATGCTCTTGAGACTCTCGATCATATCGAAAGCCCCAACGTCTTCGAAATGCTACTGAAAATCGGGCTCCATACAAGCCAGCATGAGGCAGCTGATCTCGTTTGATTCATCAACGAGTTTCTGGTAGGCATTCTTGGTTGTGGTACTAGCATTATCAGCAGGTTCCTCTGGAAGCGGATCCTCTAGAACATGTTCCTTTTTATCATGCTTGAGAACAATTCTCAAATTTCTATAGCAGGTAGTAAAGTTTGTTCCATTAAATTTATCCTTTTCCAGAATTGATTTCAATGCAAAGTTGGGTTGAGCAGGTGGTTCCATTGATCTACAACAGAAAATATGCAATCACTAAGCAATGTGTTTATGTAGAGTAATTCTAGCCTTAAACAGAAATACTCCCACTGAAGTTAGCATCCCTCCACAAACTCTCAGTGATTCAGGATCCGACTAGCACATGCGACTAGTGAGCTTTAGCATCACTGCTAGATAACATGCCTATCTCGTAAGCAACTCCTTGCTAATCGTATCTCTATACGACTCCTATCGGTCGGGTAGGTATCTCATACCCCGGCTCCCAACCTCTTTTGCCACAAGGCCCAAAACCGTTTTGATAGCCTTGTCAAGTCAACCTAATGCAGTGCATGTCCGTGTCCGACACGAACCCTTCAGTTCAAGGACACCTAGAAGCACCCCAATTTTATGAGCCCACTACTAGACGTACTTGACGTGCGAAGGTGCAACATCGGGGATGGAAATTCGCTTGATATTCATGAGGGATCTTTCTACCATTCTAACATGCATAGAATACAAGGAAGCATAACAATCATAAATAAACACATATTGTGAAATAGTATGGCTCCTTCATGGATGTTCTTCCAGGTCGGCTCCAACTCCGATGACCATCTAGAAACTCCATCTTGTTTGTCATGCCGGGACGCCAAGCCACCAACCTGATCTCTATTATACAACTACTACATCTAGTAATGAATTTTACATAGAGTCACAAGTCGACTCGCAGGTTGTTATACAATATAATGACAGCACTTTGGCTCCTGCCGGCTGCCAAACATGACACACAGGCCATGTATAATTTACACACATGCATCACATACACATGAGCCATACTATTCAAATCAAACCCTGCAAAATAAAGTTATGCATAGAATCGTATTCTACCGGTTCGAGTGATCGTGTATGAAATACAAGGCGCTACGCACACGGCGGTCCTACTCATCCTGTGGTAGGAGTCGTCGTCAACGGTGACGCCTTGCTCCTGGACTCCAACGTCTGGTCGCAACAATCAGGTATAGAAAGGGGGAAAAGGGGGAGCAAATCAACCATGAGTACTCATCCAAAGTACTCACAAGCAAGGAGCTACACTACATATGCATTGTATCAAATGAAAAGGGTAATATATGTGGACTGAACTGCAGAATGCTAGAATAAGAGGGGGATAGCTAGGCCTATCGAAGACTACGCTTCTGGCAACATCCATCTTGTAGCATGTAAAAGAGAGTAGATGGTAAGTTCACCAAGTAACATCGCATAACATAACCCTACCCGGTGATCCTCCCCTCGTCGCCCTGTGAGAGAGCGATCACCGGTTGTATCTGGCACTTGGAAGGGTGTGTTTTATTAAGTATCTGGTTCTAGTTGTCATAAGGTCAAGGTACAACTCCGGGTCGTCCTTTTATCGAGGGACACAACTATTCGAATAGATAAACTTCCCTGCAGGGGTGCACCACATTTCCCAACACGCTCGATCCCCTTTGTCCGGACACACTTTCCTGGGTCATGCCCGGCCTCGGAAGAACAACACGTCGCAGCCCCACCTAGGCACAACAGAGAGGTCAGCACGCCGGTCTAAATCCTATGCGCGCATGGGTCTGGGCCCATCGCCCATTGCACACCTGCATGTTGCGTACGCGGCCGGTGAGCAGACCTAGCAACCTCCATTACAAAGGAAGTTGCGTTACGCGGTCCAACCCGGCGCGCGCCGCGCTGATGTCACGAAGGCTTCGGCTGATACCACGACGTCGAGTGCCCATAACTGTTCATGCGTAGTTGGTTAGTGCGTATAGGCCAGTGGTCAGACTCAGATAAAATACCAAGATCTCGTTAAGCATGTTAATTGATGTAATCGCGGCCGCCGACCAGGGCCAGACCCACCTCTCTACTGGGTGGTCTCAACCTACGCTGTCGCTCCGCCACAAAGTAACAGTCGGGGCCGTCGGGAACCCAGGCCCACCACTACCTGGATGGAACCACCTGCCCCTTTAGCCCCCAACATCGGAATCACTTGTGGGTACTCAACGAGCTGACCCGACTTTAGTCATAACATGTATTATGTGTAATATGTATAGCATATACCCGTGATCAACACCCGATGTGATCACGGCCTGATAGTATAGCATGGCAGACTGACAAGAATGTAGGGCCACTGATGATAAACTAGCATCCTATACTAAGCATTTAGGATTGCAGGTAAGGTATCAACAGTTGTAGCAACAATGACAGGCTATGCATCAGAATAGGATTAACGGAAAGCAGTAACATGCTACACTACTCTAATGCAAGGAGTAGAGAGATAATAGGCGATATTTGGTGATCAAGGGGGGCTTGCCTGGTTGCTCTGGCAAGTAGGGATCGTCAACAGCGTAGTCGATCGGGGCACCAGCAGCGGCGTCAGTCTCGTAGTCTACCGGAGAGAAGAGGGGGAAGAAACAATGAATACAATGCAAACAGATGCATAACGATGCATGACATGACAAGTAGCAGTGCTAGGTGTGCCCTAACGCGGTATGAGGTGATACCGGTGAAGGGGGAAAACATCCGGGAAAATATCCTCGGTGTTTCGCGTTTTCGGACAGATAAATCGGAGGGAGAAAGTTGTGTGTTCGCTATGCTAGGGATGCGTGGCAGACGAACGGGCTTTGTTTCCGGATTCGTCTCGTCGTTCTAAGCAACTTTCATGTACAAAGTTTTTCCATCCGAGCTATGGTTTATTTTATATTAATTTCAAAAGATTTAAATCATTTTTAGGATTTATTTAATTACTTTAATTCAACATTATCCAGAACAGTGCATGCTGACGTCAGCATGACATCAGCAGTCAACAGGGGTGTTGACTGGTCAACTGACGTGTGGGTCCCGTTCGTCATTGACTAGACTAACTAATCATGATTAATTAGTTTAATTAGTTGTTTAGTTTAATTAATCAAAATTAATTAATTAATTAATTATTATTTTAATTCTTTTTTTAACGTTCTGGGGTGGGCCCCGGCTGTCATTAGGCCAGGGGCCCTAACGGGTGAACGGTCATTGGGCACGGGCGCCCGACAGGGCGCCGCCGAGCGAGGCAAGCGGGGCTGCGGCGGGGCGCCGGCCAGGGCGGTGGCGCGGTGGCCGGCAGGGGTGGCCGCGGGGCAGATGCGGTTCACTGCCGGCGAGGTCAGGCGGAGACGGGCTGACGAAGGCGGATGGCGAGGCAGCCATGGCTGCAGCCTGGAGTAGCGAGGCTCGCGCGGGCGCTAGCTGCAGGCGGGAGGCAGCAGCGGCGGCGGGCGCACGCGCGGATGGAGACGCGTGCGCGAGCGCGGCCACGAGGCTGCGGGCGGGGTGCGGTCGGGTGCCGCCCAAGGCCTGGCCTAGGCATAGCTGGCGCATCGGTGGGCGGGGCCACGGCGCGGCCAGCGACGACTACGAGGCGAGGCGTGCGCGGGCGCGCGTGGTGAGCGGGAGGGCACGACGGAGCTGCGGGCGAGCAGCGCAGTGGCAAGCGAGGCGCAGCGAGGCGGGGCTTGGCCATGAGGAAACATGGGGCAGGGCGGCGCGGGTGCGCGTGTGGGACGAGCGGTCGTAGTAGACGCGAGGGTCGGCGAGCGGCTGTGTGTGCGCGAGGCCAGTGGCGGCCGAGCGCGACGAGGACGACGGCGGGCGTGAGCGAGAGACGAGGAGAGGGGGCTCGCGAGGGGATGTAGGGGACTGGGCAACAGGGCTCGTGGTGGGGGGACGGGGACGACGCGATGGAGATGAAGCAGGCCGGCGAGGTCGCGGGACGAGGCGGCGACGGCGTTGGTTCGCGGAAAGGAGGGCGCGGTCGCCGACATTCCCATTTGGATCCGGGGGGGGTGGGGAGAGAGAGACCGTGGGGGGGAGAGTGGGAGAGTGGATAGGGTGAGGGATATTGGTGGCACCATTGACCGCTCCAGTGAAGAACCCAAGCGTTCGAACCCCAACCCGGAATAGTGCTATGTAAACGGTCCATCGAGAGGATTACCCCAATGACATCGTAGTAAGAGCTGAACTCAACAGTCTGGTTATGTAGTTGGTTTTACTGGGTACCGTTCAGCCTAGTGCTTGGTGGGAGGAGCGCTTGGGTTGAAGGTACTCGTGTGGGCTCTTCGTTTCAGGATGCGGTTATTGGTATGACTGAAGTCTTTTCTTGTTCTGATTTATGGTAATTTCTTCTCTATTTGTGCATATTCATGTTTTTTTGTTTTATTCCAATTTAAATTATTTAGGCATTATATAAAAATGTGTTTATTACACCATATTTATATATGCAAAATATGGCATTTTCCGAACATTTTTGTTTTAACTTTTGAAAAGTTTTGATGTCCGACATTTATTTAAACTTTTGAATTTGAAAAGTTTGGTCCAGCGTGAGATTAGCAACAGTAACTGGGGTGACGTGGCATCGTTAACGTGGGATTAGTGTAGTATGATTATCCGGGCATTACAAGAGTAAAGGTGAGCACTCACAGAAGTGGATGAACATATATAGGTGATGCGACTTGAGACCAATGGTTCTTGTAGAAGAGTCTGTCTGGCGCTTCAGCAACAATATCGGATCACGAGGAAGCAGAGGACCATAGCGAGTCTTTGTGATGGATAGAACGCACCTAGGTTGGCCCTGGAGTAGAGGAGGGCGTGGACGAGTTTATTGTCGTGGAGGGGAGACTCCACGCCGTCAATGCGCCCAACCTAGATCGTGTCGTGGTCCTGTCGCCTCACCTCACCTCCGTTGCGTTGTAGTCGCCTCGCCGCCGCCGCCGTCCTCATGCCTCGCGTGGACTGGGGGAGAGGCCGCCGGTGAGGTCGAATCTCGAGGGAGAGGGAGGCGCACCTCGCCGCCGCCGCTGCCCACATGCCTCGCCTGGATTTGGGGACAGGAGGGCAGGCCGCTGGGGAGGTCGAGGGAGAGGGAGATGCCGGCCAGCGGCGTTGGGAAAACCAATTTGCATTGGGGAGGCGGAGCACGCGCGCTGGATATGGAGTGCCTGCGTGGAGAACGACTGGTTTTGCTTTTGCCCAGGTCAAGCGGCAGTTGGGGATCGCAGCAGGGGAACGTGTGTAAGTTGGTCGTAGTTTTTTTTTTGGCTTTTGACGAAGGAGTCGTGCGGGGTTTTTTTTATCATGGAGATCGTGGGTGGAAAGACATATCGATAGGCTACGAGGACCATCACGACGACGTTCGATCCTCCTTTAGTAGAGATTTTTGGGTCGCGCTAAAGCGCTTCTTTAACATAATACAGATGCAGACACTCATATATACGTACATAAATTCATTCCTACGAACACACACATACACACCCTACCTCTGTGAGCAATGTTTGCACATTTTTGTTTGCACTGCACAAACGCATGATTTTATTTTTCAAGCACCGTAGCCGCTCTGGCCTCACGGCATAACAGTACCCAGCCCCACGAATCGCGCCACCTCCAAATCCAGAGTGAACACATCTAGTACGATCCATTAACCAATGGTGGCACTACTACTACCGTAGCAGCCATAGTCCAGCCTAGCTAGAAGGAGAACGTGAAGCGCATGTCGTGTTTGTACACCTGGCCGGGCCTCACCGTCACCGACGGGAACTCGGGGTGGTTCACGGCGTCCGGGTACGCCTGCGTCTCGAGGCAGAACCCGCCGTACTGCTCGTACAGCTTGCCGCCCTTCCCCTGGGTGTGGTTCAGAAAGTTGCCGGTGTAGAGCTGCATGGCCGGCTGGTTGGCCCACAGCTCCAGCGCGCGCCCGGACTTGCCGTCCCGCGCCACCGCCACCTTCCGCATGCCCTCCCCGTCGATGACGTAGTTGATGTCGTACCCGTAGACTTTGCCGCCCATGACCTGCCTGATGCGCGCGCCGATTGGCATCGGCGTGCGGAAGTCGTAGCTGGTGCCAGCCACGGGGTCGACGCGGCCGGACGACGGGAGCATCTCCACGTCCAGCGGGGTGTAGCGGGACGCGGAGAGCTGGAGCGTGTGGCCCAGGATGTCGCCGCTGCCCTCCCCGCCCAGGTTCAGGTACACGTGCTGCAGGAAGTTCACCGGCGTCGCCTTGTTCAGCGCCGTCGCGTTCGTGCGGATGCTCAGCTCGTACGGGCCCGTCAGCTGGTACGTCGCGTACACGTCCAGGTCTCCGGGGAACCCTGCTCATTTCGTCATTTTTAACCATGGCTGTTGAGTGCATTGCGCGATAATAAAAGCTTCTGAACGAAATGGGCCACGTCGATCGCTGCATTTTCGCACCTTGCTCTCCGTCGAAGCTGCGGTAGTACATGGTGATGTATGGGGAGTCGCCGCCGGCGACGTACTCTTTCACCGTCCATATGACCTTGCTGAACCCTCTTTTGCCACCTACACAGTGCAAGCGCACAATCAATGGCGGGTTAATTAGTTCCTTTATATACGCCTCTCGCGCCGCAACAAAGCTCTGATCAAAGCAAGCAGACAATATCATACCATGAATTGCGTTCTTTCCGTCGTTGATGTAGGTATGGTACACTTTTCCGTCGAGGACGAAGCGGCCCCTGGCCATCCTCTGCGCCACCCTCCCATTTAGCGGCCCAAAGTAAGAGGTATCATTCTGAATAGCCAGAGGAAACAACAACTTAAAATTAACGTGGCGTCTCATCATGATGTCAAAAATAAACGTGGTGTCTCATCAGGACAGCAATAAAGTTGACAGATCAGGCGAATAATCGGACAAATCTTTGCTAGGATAAGAAATGATTTCATATGATTGGTTGGCGTGTTGCTTATATATGTACGCATGCACATGGCCTTTCAGATTTTGATTGACAAAATGGATCGGAGCACCACGCTGGAGCGATGGGGCCTGGTCGGCCAGAGTCGTCATTGTGTACCAGCTCAAAGATTGACGGCTCGTGCACAGGACTTTTCTTAAACTTTGTGAGTTGGTGTTGAGGTGTCATTTTCAACTAGTCTAGCATGACGGCTCGCAGATAAGCTTCTCCGAAAATCTGATTGATTGGTGGAAGACTTGGCTCGTGCATGGAAAATTCTGTTGCCGGGCTGTTCTGATCTCGCCATATATGCTTTGACCACTCAAATCAAACTAATGGGAAGAGACTACAGTAGCAAGGGACGTGTGTGTATCACGGGGGAGGGTGAGGATTAGTAGACAATGAACGGAAAATCTGCAGCTGATACGGCAGACGAGGGCAATCCCACGGCCAGAATTATTTTAGAAAACAAAAGCTCTCCCTTCATCATTCCACGACCACAAGTTTTTATAGTTTCTTTTAGAGAAGTTGTTTCACATGGTGGGCAATTAGTGCATTACTCAAAATCACAAGAAGGATTGGATCCACCTATAGCTGCTTGTCGGTTCATTTGTTTATTCATGATCATGTACTCTTGTCTCCTTAATTTTCTCTTCTCTGTACTTTTGATCCTTACATGTAAGAGATTTTCAGAAAAAGTAAAAATGATGAGCTATTGACTATTGACAAAATGGTGGTGAATACAGGGTATTCGGAAGAGCATGCCGGCATTGATGCAAGCCTAAAGGTTGAGTGATATTCTCCTCCTGAGTCGTACTAACGAGCTGTAATCAGGTAAGCCAATTGAACAGATAAGGAATTCAGTGGAACAGTCCATACATATGCCCTGAACCGAAAAAGAAAGAAGCAAAACGAGAAGCGGCGCAAGGTTCGTTCTATGAGCAATCTACATTTCGGACGGACGCTGAAGGAATGCAGCAGAAAAGATAATTTCGAGAAGGGTTCGGTGAACTTACAACATACTCAGCGAGGGTGTCCATGCCCAGCACAACATCAGCCAAATTCCCTGCAAAATAATTTGTTGCGAGGTAAGTGAGTCTCACACGCCACACGAAAGCAAGATCACACATAGAGGGGATATGATTTTCTTGGTACGGGAACCAGATCTCTTCTCATTTTCTGGTGGAAACAAGATCTTTTTTGTTGTTGTTTTTCGGGTAGAGAGAAGAAGATGAAGATACCTTTGGAATCAGGGACGAGGACCGACATGATGGTGGCGCCCCAGTTGGTCATCTTGACGGAGAAATCCCCTCTCTTGAGCTCGTACACGCCGACCATCTTCCTCCTCGCATCGGCGCCGCCGGCCAGCGCGAGGACCGCGAGGCACAAGAGCGCGGGAAGCACCGGAGCCCTCGCCATTGGGGGCCAACACCCTCTCGTAGGTTACCAGTAGCAGGAAGGAAGAAGAGGACGGCTGAGAAAGATGCAGGCCTATATCACGAATGAAGAAGAGGACGGCTATCTCATCCAGAAGGGGCGGGCAGAGCTGTGATATAGGCCGCCGGACAGTTGCAAGGCTGGGCCTGTGCTGCAAGCTTCCCTTTAGACCAGGGATCTCTTTTTAAAATACAGTATATCTTTCTAAAATACAGTGTCTGCTTGAGAAAGGGAGGAAATCAAAAAGAAAACGAGGTCAAAAATTTGGGTTGTCACGCGCTTGCGTACCCACGTGTTGCTTATGGTGCCCATGGATCGATATCGACCTGCTGGCCGTCTTCTTGTAAGGCGTACTGCTGGCCGTCGGTTACTCGGTTGTGGACAGCGTCGGCCGCCCTCGTGCTCGCCGGGTCCCGGCGGTTGGACCAAAGTAAGCAGCGGCGTTTGATCGTCTGACGCAGCCAAACAGAACGCTAAGGCCCAAAAGCTTCACGAAGCAGGCTGTGTTCCGTGCGCTGCAGCTGCTGAGAAACAGCCGGAGCAGGTCAGCGGTGAGAATGCAGCTGGTGGAAAGATATGTTCGGTTTGCCCTGGATGCTGCAAATGTTCTATTAGTGCTGATTAACATGGGTTAGCTTTTTTTTAGGAAATGAATTGCGTGCTAGCTGTTTTTGACCCATTCTTTGCATAATTGTCATGATTGAGACCCATTTAGCCCATCTCTACCTATTTTATCTATTGTTTAAAAGTGACTTAAGCCCGGTTGTGACGGTTTGGCGTTTGGTTTTTTGTCAATTAACTGGGCAATTCTTTTCTGCTTAATTAATCAATGAGGCAAATCTTTTGCCTCTCCTTTTGAAAAAGTAGACTTAAGCATGTATTCTTTTACATGGAAAAGGATCCCGATGGTACTGGTCACATCCTCGCGCCAGTCGCCTCATGCTCGCATCCCTCCTTTAATCCCTCACACACGTACGTGACCTGCTCTTGGGCCCTGCCATTGCTACCTCAGATCTTTATTCCTTTTTCTTCTTTGATGAGACGAATGACACACACAACAACCAAATGCCCCACCATCGTCTTCTTCCTCACCTGTGCTCCTCACGTAGAAGAGAAAAAACCGGCCATATTTTTAATACTGTTACAAAAAATTGAAATCAATTTTTTAGGGACTTTAAAAAAACTTTATCCATTTGAGAAAAGTTCACAAAATTCTAACAAATTGAGAATTTAAATTTTTTCAAAAAATATATAAACCGTTTGCAAAAAATCTCAAATTTGAGAAAAGTTCATGAATTTGAAAATAAGAGAGTAATGATTTGAAAAAAGTTGTGAATTTTGAAAAAGTTCATATATCTTTAGAAAATCATGAATCTTAAAAAGTTCATCTATTTTGAAAAAATGGTTTGCTGATTTTGAAAATAAAAATAAAAATGATTAAGAGTTAGTGGATTTGCAAAACATTCATGCATTTGAAGGAAAAGTTGACGATTTGGAAAAAGTTCACGAATTTAAGAAAAGTGTCCATGGATTTGCAAAAATGTTCACGAATTTGAAAGCTTCACGAATTTAAGAAAAGTATGCGAATTTAGAAAAGAAAAAGGAAATGAAAAGAGAAAATTTGCCTAAGAAAAGAAGAAAATGAAAAAAAGGCCAACTAAAACTAGAAAAAATCAGAATGGGGAGACGGTGAGGCACATCAGGTAAGCTTCCCATTTGGTTACTGTTCATGGACTGCCCAATAACCGACGTTGAGGACGTCAAATAGAATTTGGGATATATCGACGCCAGCACACAATTGGGGCGGATCCTATTTGGCGCTTCAGGCGCTCATTACTGTGTATTTTACAAACAGGTGCCTGAAGCCCTCCAGGCAGGGCCGGGCCCTTTAGCTATATTTTTGTTTTTTGTTTTTATATTTACTTAAATTTCGTGAACTTTTTTCAAAATCGACTTTGTTTGTTTTAAAAATTATGAATATTTCAATTTTGTGAACTTTTTTGAAAATTGATGATTTTTATAGAAAGTTCTATAAATCGATGAAGATTTTTCAAATTCAATGATTTTTTCCAAAAATGATGAAGTTTTACAAATTCGATAAAAATGTAACCAAAGAAATAGTGAATTTGAAAAACATTCATGCATTTGAAAAAGTTAACGATTTGGAAAAAGTTCACAAATTTAAGAAAAGTGTCCATGGGTTTGCAAAATGTTCAAAATTTTGAAATTTTCATGAATTTAAGAGAAGTTGTGGATTTAAGAAAGGTAAAGAAAATGAAAAATAAAGAGATAAGTTGCCTAAGAAAAGAAGAAAATGAAAACTCGATGGGACCGAAATAATTGCAAACGATTACAAAGAGTTGACAATGCCATCTCGGTGGGACCGAGATCCATATCGGTGGATCCAATTTGTTAGGGTTGGGTTTGGTAGTGGTAGTGTCTTGGTAAACTTGGTGGGTCCAGATTGAAAATTTTCGGTGGGACCGAGTTGGATATTAGGGTTTTGGATAGAGAAAGTGGCAAAGGGTTTTGGAGCAATGTCACTAAGAACTTGAGACACCAGATCATCATCAAAGCCTCATCTCCTTTTAATAGTATTGACTTTCCTATGGACTCAATGTGCTCTTGGATCACTTAACCAAAAATGAAGAGTCTTGAGTTTTTGCCAATCCATATCCTTAGCATTTTGAGGGGTCCACATCTCTAGTCCTTGCCATGCCAATCATTGAACTTCCTGAGAATGGATATTAGTTCAATGAAATATATGATGCTATTAATTACCAAAACTACTCGGGGATTAATTGCACTTTCAAGTTCGTAGCATCGTCACCGCAGAAAATTTCTATGCGGAGGGACGAATCGGAGGGTTATGAGGAAAGAGGATAGAGGAGAAGAAATATAGTATGCGCGCTATGATGGCATCAGTGCAGTAGGGTGTAGGAGAGGAGGCCGAGGTGAACGGCGGCGACGATGATGCCACTACAGCAAGACGCAGGGGAGGAGATCGAGCAGAACCACGCTGGCGATGGCGTCAGTGTAACATGACACGGGGTAAAAATCCTAGAGGAATAATTAAGGAGTGTCTTAAATCAGACCACACATATGCATATGTACACTCACGAGGATGGTGTAGATCTACTCTTCTATGATCGCCAAAACAAAAACGTGCAAAACGCAAGTCGTGTGGAACTGCGAGATGAAGCTACTGGTCGAAGAAAATTTCAAACGGTCGACTATGTGCAACGAATTTGAAAAAAATTGTCCAGAATAGATTCAAACATGAGCACGAAATTAAACATTTACAATGGATGAAACTACGAACCAATCACTTGATTGCAACATCAATGTGCTTCTTTTTTTGTAGAACTTATCTCAAACTGAAGCACCGTTGTGTAGATTAGATGGGACTAATAAGTAGACGAGATTATGAGTTAAACGAATAGACGAGGTGCAACCTCAGGTACACCACTTATTAGACCGAGCGAGGTTGCATTGCCTGACCCACCCAGGTGCACTCTCGTGCATCGCATGAGCTTGGCTCACCGGAACTGCCGATTTGGAATTTTATAGTGGGCCTGGCTGGGAGGTGCTTTAAGTACCATGTGATACAACCCTAGGAGGTGCTTTTAGTTTCCGTGTGATGCAGCCCAAACAGTGAATGCACGCAACCAAACAAGCAAATTTTGTCCCGCACGGTCTTGATTGGGTTCTATGCAGGCAACCAAACACGCCCCTACTGTTGCACACTAAATCGCGTCCGCAATAAAGGACTAATTTCCGCATAATTTTTTTTATTTTTTCTTACTATCAAACAAGCCCACGTGTTGCAACGGGAGAGAAAACTCACATGCCCTTAATCCGAACACCCCAAGCACCTCATTTTTTGTACACGTCTTATATTTCAACATAGCGTCGCACCGGTCTTGCCGCATTATCCTTTTTTCCTTCCCACGCCGGTGGTGGTCATGGTACCCACTTGATAACAACGCATTTGGATGTGGTCAACTCTAAGGTGATGAGCTCGGCCACCACACACACCTTTATTAAATTGCACCGGTGCAGAATGTTTAGGACTATATAAACTAATCTCATTGAGTTGATGTGTGGGCCGCCCGCAGTTAGCTACTCTGGAAGTGCAACTATCCCTGGATGGATTTGGTAATCACTAACATCATATAGCTCATTGAACTAATGCTATTTCAAGATGATCATTTCAGAAAGTTCAATGATTGGCATCGATTAGGAATGCAGACCCCTCAAAATGCTAAAGACACAAATTGGCTCAAGCTCAAGACTCTACATTTTCATTTTAGTGATCCAAGATCACATTCAGTCCATAGAAAAAGTCAATACTATTAAAAGGGGATGAGGTGTGGCTTAATGGCTTGCTTGCTCAAAATGCTTAGTGATATGCTCCAAAAGCCCTCAACCACTTTCTCATATCCACATTTGTCCCAAACCAAAAGTCAAACTCGGCCCCACCTAAATTATCTATCCGGCGCCACCGAGTTCATTTGACATAGCCACTCCCAGAAACCCTAGTCACTTCGTCTCACCAATAGGGATCTCGGTCACACCGAGATGGGATTGCAAACTCTCTGTTACCCTTCGTAACGTTTCGGTCCAACCGAGATGAGCGATCGGTCCCACCGAGTTCGCAATGCAAACTCTCTGTTTCCCTTTCGTAACGTTTCGCTCTCACCGAGATGAGCGAATCGGTCCCACCGAGTTTGCCTGAGAAACTCTCTGGTTAGCTTATTACCAAAATTGGTCCCACCGGGTTTGTGTAATCGGTCTCACCAAGATTATGTTATGCCCTAACCCTAATGATATCGGTCCTACCGAGTTGACATGTCGGTCCCACCGAAAATCCTAACGTTCACATTTTGAACTAAATCGGTGTGACCGAGTTTTCTGATTCGGTCCCACCGAGTTTGGTAAATTGTGTGTAATGGTTAGATTTTGTGTGGAGGCTATAAATACCCCTCCACCCACTCTTCATTCAAGGAGAGAGCCATCAGAACAAGCCTACACTTCTAGCATACTTTTTCTGAGAGAAAACCACCTACTCATGTGTTGAGACCAAGATATTCCAATCCAACCACAAGAATCTTGATCTCTAGACTTCCCTAAGTTTCTTTCACTCAAATCACCTTTCCACCAAATCCAAATCTGTGAGAGAGAGAGAGTTGAGTGTTGGGGAGACTATCATTTGAAGCACAAGAGCAAGGAGTTCATCATCCACACACCATCTGTTACCTTTTGGAGAGTGGTGTTGAAGGAAATATGCCCTAGAGGCAATAATAAAGTTGTTATTTATATTTCCTGATATCATGATAAATGTTTTTTATTCATGCTAGAATTGTATTGACCGGAAACTTAGTACATGTGTGAATACATAGATAAACATAGTGTCACTAGTTTGCCTCTACTTGACTAGCTCGTTGAATCAATGATGGTTATGTTTCCTAACCATAGACATGAGTTGTCATTTGATTAGCGGGATCACATCATTAGATAATGATGTGATCGACTTGACCCATCCGTTAGCTTAGCACGATGATCGTTTAGTTTGTTGTTGTTGCTTTCTCCATAACTTATACATGTTCCTATGAATATGAGATCATGCAACTCCCGAATACCGGAGGAACACTTTGTGTGCTACCAAACGTCACAACGTAACTGGGTGATTACAAAGGTGCTCTACAGGTGTCTCCGATGGTGTTTGTTGAGTTGGCATAGATATTGATTATGATTTGTCACTCTGATTGTCGGAGAGGTATCTCTAGGCCCTCTCGGTAATGCACATCAATATAAGCCTTGCAAGCAATGTAGCTAATGAGTTAGTTACGGGATGTAGCATTACGGAACGAGTAAATAGACTTGCCGGTAATGAGATTGAACTAGGTATTGCGATACCGACGATCAAATCTCGGGCAAGTAACATACCGATGACAAAGGGAACAACGTATATCGTTATGCGGTTTGACCGATAAAGATCTTCGTAGAATATGTCGGAGCCAATATGAACATCCAGGTTCTGCTATTGGTTATTGACCAGAGACGTGTCTCGGTCATGTGTACATAGTTCTCGGACCCGTAGGGTCCGCACGCTTAACGTTCGGTGACGATCGGTATTATGAGTTTATGTGTTTTGATGAACCGAAGGTAGTTCGGAGTCCCGGATGTGATCACGGACATGACGAGGAGTCTCGAAATGCTCGAGACGTAAAGATCGATATATTGGAAGCCTATGTTTGGACATCGGAATTGTTCCGGATGAGTTCAGGCATTTTTCGGAGTACCGGGAGGTTACCGGAACCCCCCGGGGGAGTATGTGGGCCTTATTGGGCTTTAGGGGGAAGAGAGAGGGGCTGCCTAGGGCAGGCCGCCCCCCAAGGCCTAGTCCGAATTGGACTAGGGGGGAGGGGTGGCGCCCCCTCCTTCCTTCTCTTCTCTCCTTCCCTTCCTTTTCTCCTACTCCTACTTGGAAAGGGGGGAATCCTACTCCCGGCGGGAGTAGGACTCCCTAGGGCGCTCCATAGTAGAGGGACAGCCCCCCTCCTCCACTCCTTTATATATGGGGGAGAGGGGCACCCCATATACACACAAGTTGATCATTGATCTCTTAGCCGTGTGCGGTGCCCCCCTCCACCATAATCCACGTCGGTCATATCATATCGGTGCTTAGGCGAAGCCCTATTCCGGTAGCATCATACACACCGTCATCATGCTATCGTGCTGACGAAGCTCTTCCTCGACACTCTGCTGGATCGTGAGTTCATGGGACGCCACCGAGCCGAACGTGTGCAGATCACGGAGGTGTCGTACCTTCGGTGCTAGGATCGGTCGATCGTGAAGACGTACGACTACATCAACCGCGTTGTCATAACGCTTCCTCTTACGGTCTATGAGGGTACATGGACAACACTCTTCCCTCTCATTGCTATGCATCACCATGATCTTGCATGTGCGTAGGAATTTTTTTGAAATTACTACGTTCCCCAACAGTGGCATCCGAGCCAGGTTTATGCGTAGATGTTATATGCACGAGTAGAACGCAAAGGAGTTGTGGGCGTGGGTATATACATATTGCTTGCCGTCACTAGTTGTTTCTTGATTCGGCGGTATTGTTGGATGAAGCGGCCCAGACCGACATTACGCGTACGCTTACGCGAGACTGGTTCTACCGACGTGCTTCGCACACAGGTGGATGGTGGGTGTCAGTTTCGCCAAATTTAGTTGAATCGGATTCAATGAACATGGTTATTTCTGAAGATCAAAAAGTAATCACTATACCGCGTTGTGGTTTTTAATGCGTAGGTAAGAACGGTTCTTGCTCAGCCCGTAGCAGCCACATAAAACTTGCAACAACAAAGTAGAGGGCGTCTAACTTGTTTTTGCGGGGCATGTTGTGATGTGATATGGTCAAGACATGATGCTAAAATTTATTGTATGAGATGATCATGTTTTGTAACAAAGTTATCGGCAACTGGCAGGAGCCATATGGTTGTCACTTTATTGTATGAAATGCAATCGCCATGTAATTGCTTTACTTTATCAGTAAGAGGTAGTGATAGTCGTAGAAGAAATAGTTGGCGAGATGACAACGATGCTTCGATGGAGATCAAGGTGTCAAGCCGGTGACGATGGTGATCATGACGGTGCTTTGGAGATGGAGATCAAAGGCACAATATGATGATGGCCATATCATATCACTTATATTGATTGCATGTGATGTTTATCCTTTATGCATCTTATTTTGCTTAGTTCGGCGGTAGCATTATAAGATGATCTCTCACTAAATTTCAAGGTATAAGTGTTCTCCCTGAGTATGCACCGTTGCTACAGTTCGTTGTGCCGAGACACCACGTGATGATCGGGTGTGATAAGCTCTACGTTCACATACAACGGGTGCAAGCCAGTTTTGCACACGTAGAATAATCGGGTTAAACTTGACGAGCCTAGCATATGCAGATATGGCCTCGGAACACTGAGACCGAAAGGTCGAGCGTATCATATAGAAGATATGATCAACATAGTGATGTTCACCATTGAAAACTACTCCATCTCACGTGATGATCGGACATGGTTTAGTTGATATGGATCACATGATCACTTAGATGATTAGAGAGATGTCTATCTAAGTGGGAGTTCTTAAGTAATTTGATTAATTGAACTTTAATTTATTATGAACTTAGTACTTGATAATATTTTGCATGTCTATGTTGTTGTAGATAGATGGCCCATGTTGTTGTTCCGTTGAATTTTAATGCGCTCCTAGAGAAATCAAAGTTGAAAGATGATGGTAGCAACTACACGGACTGGGTCCATAACTTGAGGATTATCCTCATTGCTGCACAGAAGAATTACGTCCTGGAAGCACCGCTAGGTGACAAACCCGCTGCAGGAGCAACGCTAGATGTTGTGAACACCTGGCAGAGCAAAGCTGATGACTACTCGATAGTTCAGTGTGCCATGCGTTATGACTTAGAACCGGGACTTCAACGACGTTTTGAACATCATGGAGCATATGAGATGTTCCAGGAGTTGAAGTTAATATTTCAAGCAAATGCCCGGATTGAGAGATATGAAGTCTCCAATAAGTTCTATAGCTGCAAGATGGAGGAGAATAGTTCTATCAGTGAACATATACTCAAAATGTCTGGGTACCACAACCACTTGACTCAACTGGGAGTTAATCTTCCTGATGATAGTGTCATTGATAGAGTTCTTCAATCACTGCCACCAAGCTACAAGAGCTTCGTGATGAACTATAATATGCGAGGGATGGATAAGACGATTCCTGAGCTCTTCGCAATGCTAAAGGCTGTGGAGGTATAAATCAAGAAGGAGCATCAAGTGTTGATGGTCAACAAGACCACCGGCTTCAAGAAAAATGGTAAAGGGAAGAAGGGGAACTTCAAGAAGAATAGCAAGCCAGTTGCTGCTCAAGTGAAGAAACCCAAGTCTGGACCTAAGCCTGAGACTGAGTGCTTCTACTGCAAAGGAACTGGTCACTGGAAGCGGAACTGCCCCAAGTATTTGGCGGAGAAGAAGGATGGCAAAGTGAAAGGTATATTTGATATACATGGTATTGATATGTACCTTACTAATTCTCGCAGTAGTGCCTGGGTATTTGATACTAGTTCATTTGCTAATATTTGCAACTGAAATAGGGGCTACGGATTAAGCGAAGATTGGCTAAGGATGAGGTGACGATGCACCTGGGAAATGGTTCCAAAGTCGATGTGATCGTCGTCGGCACGCTACCTCTACATCTACCTTCGGGATTAGTTTTAGACCTAAATAATTGTTATTTGGTTCCAGCGTTGAGCATGACCATTATATCTAGATCTTGTTTGATGCGAGACGGTTATTCATTTAAATCGGAGAATAATGGTTGTTCTATTTATATGAGTAATATCTTTTATGGTCATGCACCCTTGATGAGTGGTCTATTTTTACTAAATCTTGATAGTAGTGATACACATGTTCATAGTATTGAAGCCAAAAGATGCAGAGTTGATAATGATAGTGCAACTTATTTGTGGCACTGCCGTTTAGGTCATATTGGTGTAAAGCGCATGAAGAAACTCCATTCTGATAGACTTCCGGAATCACTTGATTATGAATCACTTGGTACTTGCGAACCATGCCTCATGAGCAAGATGACTAAAACTCCGTTCTCCGGAACAATGGAGCGAGCAATAAAGTTATTGGAAATCATACATACTGATGTATGTGGTCCAATGAACATTGAAGCTCATGGCGGATATCGTTATTTTCTCACCTTCACAGATGATTTGAGCAGATATGGGTATATCTACTTAATGAAACATAAGTCTGAAACATTTGAAAAGTTCAAAGAATTTCAGAGTGAAGTGGAAAATCATCGTAACAAGAAAATCAAGTTTCTACGATCTGATCATGGAGGTGAATATTTGAGTTATGAGTTTGGACTTCATTTGAAACAATGCAGAATAGTTTCACAACTCATGCCACCTGGAACACCACAATGTAATGTTGTGTCCAAATGTCGTAACCGCACTTTATTAGATATGGTGCGATCTATGATGTCTCTCACTGATTTACCGCTATCGTTTTGGGGTTATGCTTTAGAGACGGCTGCATTCACGTTAAATAGGGCACCATCTAAATCCGTTGAGACGACACCTTATGAACTGTGGTTTGGCAAGAAACCCAAGTTGTCGTTTCTTAAAGTTTGGGGTTGCGATGCTTATGTGAAAAAGCTTCAACATGATAAGCTCGAACCCAAATCGGAGAAATGTGTCTTCATAGGATACCCAAAGGAGACTGTTGGGTACACCTTCTATCACAGATCCGAAGGCAAGATATTCGTTGCTAAGAATGGATCCTTTCTATAGAAGGAGTTTCTCTCGAAAGAAGTGAGTGGGAGGAAAGTAGTACTTGACAAGGTAATTGTACCTTATCCCTTATTGGAAAGTAGTTCATCACTGAAATTAGTTCCAGTGATTCCTACACCAGTAAGTGAGGAAGCTAATGATGATGATCATGAAACTTCTGATCAAGTTACTACCGAACCTCGTAGGTCAACCAGAATAAGATCCGCACCAGTGTGGTACGGTAATCCTGTTCTGGAAGTCATGTTACTTGACCATGACAAACCTACAAACTACGAGGAAGCGATGATGAGCCCAGATTCTGCAAAATGGCTTGAGGCCATGAAACCTGAGATGGGATCCATGTATGAGAACAAAGTATGGACTTAGGTTGACTTGCACGATGATTGGCAGGCCATAGAGAATAAATGGATCTTCAAGAAGAAGACTGACGCTGACGTAATGTTACTGTCTACAAAGCACGACTTGTTGCGAAAGGTTTTTGACAAGTTCAAGGAGTTGACAACCATGGGACCTTCTCACCTGTAGCGATGCTTAAGTCTGTCCGAATCATGTTAGCAATTGCCGCATTTTATGATTATGAAATTTGGCAAATGGATGTCAAAACTGCATTCCTTAATGGATATCTTAAAGAAGAGTTGTATATGATGCAACCATAAGGTTTTGTCGATCCAAAAGGTGCTAACAAAGTGTGCAAGCTCCAACGATCCATTTATGGACTGGTGCAAGCCTCTCGGAGTTGGAATATATGCTTTGATAGTGTGATCAAAGCAATGGTTTTATACAGACTTTTGGAGAAGCCTGTATTTACAAGAAAGTGAGTGGGAGCTCTGTAGCATTTTTGATATTATATGTGGATGCCATATTGCTGATCGGAAATGATACTGTATTTCTGAATAGCATAAAAATACTTGAATAAGAATTTTTCAATGAAAGACCTCGGTGAAGCTGCTTATTTATTGGGCATCAAGATCTATAGAGATAGATCAAGACGCTTAATTGGACTTTCACAAAGCACATACCTTGATAAAGTTTTGAAGAAGTTCAAAATGGATCAAGCAAAGAAAGGGTTCTTGCATGTGCTACAAGGTGTAAAGTTGAGTCAGACTCAATGCCTGACCACTGCAGAAGATAGAGAGAAAATGTGTTCCCTATGCTTCAGCCATAGGCTCTATCATGTATGCAATGCTGTGTACCAAACCTGATGTGTGCCTTGCTATCAGTCTAGTAGGGAGGTACCAAAGTAATCCAGGAGTGGATCACTGGACAGTGGTCAAGAACATCCTGAAATACCTGAAAAGGACTAAGGATATGTTTCTCGTATATGGAGGTGCCAAAGAGCTCGTCGTAAACGGTTACGTCGATGCAAGCTTTGACACTGATCCGGATGACTCTAAGTCACAAACTGGATACATATTTTTATTAAATGGTGGAGCTGTCAGTTGGTGCAGATCCAAGCAGAGCATCGTGGCGGGATCTACATTGTGAAGCGGAGGACATAGTTGCTTCGGAAGTAGCAAATGAAGGAGTCTGGATGAAGGAGTTCATATCCGATCTAGGTGTCATACCTAGTGCATCGGGTCCAATGAAAATCTTGTGACAATACTGGTGCAATTGCCTTGGCAAAGGAATCCAGATTTCACAAGAGAAACAAGCACATCAAGAGATGCTTCAATTCCATCCGCGATCAAGTCAAGGAGGGAGACATAGATATTGCAAGATACATACGGATCTGGATGGTGCAGACCCGTTGACTAAGCCTCTCTCACAAGCAAAACATGATCAACACCAAGACTCCATGGGTGTTAGAATCATTACAATGTAATCTAGATTATTGACTCTAGTGCAAGTGGGAGACTGAAGGAAATATGCCCTAGAGGCAATAATAAAGTTGTTATTTATATTTCCTTATATCATGATAAATGTTTATTATTCATGCTAGAATTGTATTAACTAGAAACTTAGTACATGTGTGAATACATAGACAAACAGAGTGTCACTAGTTAGCCTCTACTTGACTAGCTCGTTGAATCAATGATGGTTATGTTTCCTAACCATAGACATGAGTTGTCATTTGATTAACAAGATCACATCATTAGAGAATGATGTGATTGACTTGACCCATCCGTTATCTTAGCACGATGATCGTTTAGTTTGTTATTGTTGCTTTCTCCATAACTTATACATGTTCCTATGACTATGAGATCATGCAAATCCTGAATACCGGAGGAACACTTTGTGTGCTACCAAACGTCGCAACGTAACTGGGTGATTATAAAGGTGCTCTACAGGTGTCTCCGATGGTGTTTGTTGAGTTGGCATAGATCGAGATTAGGATTTGTCACTCCGATTGTCGGAGAGGTATCTCTGGGCCCTCTCGGTAATGCACATCAATATAAGACTTGCAAGCAATGTAGATAATGAGTTAGTTACAGGATGTAGCATTATGGAACGAGTAAAGAGACTTGCCGGTAACAAGACTGAACTAGGTATTGAGATACCGACGATCGAGTCTCGGGCAAGTAACATACCGATGACAAAGGGAAAAACGTATATCATTATGCAGTTTGACCGATAAAGATCTTCATAGAATATGTGGGAGCCAATATGAACATCGAGGTTCCGCTATTGGTTATTGACCGGAGACGTGTCTCGGTCATGTCTACATAGTTCTCGAACCCGTAGGGTCCGCACCCTTAACGTTCAGTGACGATCGGTATTATGAGTTTATGTGTTTTGATGAACTGAAGGTAGTTTGGAATCCCGGATTTGATCGCGAACATGACGAGGAGTCTCGAAATGGTCGAGATGTAAAGATCGATATATTGGAAGCCTATGTTTGGACATCGAAATGGTTCCGGATGAGTTCGGGCATTTTCCGGAGTACTAGGAGGTTACCGGAACCCCCCAGAGAGTATATGGGCCTTATTGGGCTTTAGGGGAAAGAGAGAGGGGCTGCCTAGGGCAGGCCACGCGCCCCCAAGGCCTAGTACGAATTGGACAAGGGGGGAGGGGCGGCGCCCCCTGATGAAGCTATGTACCTAGGGTAGGGTCATGGATCTGTCCAAGATACCCTCCCCAAGGACATCTCTAAAGGAACCAGAAGCGGTAGAAGCAAAATCATCATCCACTCGATCGTGAAGCTATGTTCCACTTGGCAGTATAGAAGACACTCGACTATGCGAACAACCACTCGACGAAACAAGAAACCACTCGTTGTGTAGAAGACCTAACGTCACTCAGGATGACAACGGTAGGTCATTCACTCTGCAACCTTAAAGATCATTTATATCTATTTATTACTAGCGTTACCAGTAACGCCCTGCCTTAATGTACATTGAACCCTTTGTAATGTGGGCTGGCTGGGGTCCTGGAGCACTCTATATAAGCCACCCCTCCTCCGAGACAAGGGTTCGCACCCTTTGTAATTCACACGCATATATTCAGTCACCACCTCCGGGCTCCGAGACGTAGGGCTATTACTTCCTTCAAGAAGGGCCTGAACTCGTAAAACTCGCGTGTACAACTCCTCCATAGCTAGGATCTTGCCTCTACATTCCTACCCCTATTCTACTGTCAGGCTTAGAACCACGATAGTTGGCGCCCACCGTGAGGCAGGTGTCTTAGCGACTTGTTGGAGAAGTTGCAATTTTTCCGATCCCCTTCATCATGGTTTCAGGCGGAGGTTTGGCTGAGGGCCGCGAGATCTGTCTCGACGCGCTTGTGTTTGTCATCGACGACTCCGCTTGGCTTCAGGAGGCTCCACTTGACGTCGACGCACTCCCCTCCCGCGAGGCGATGCACTTTCGCGCATGCGTCCGCGACGTCCTCCTGCGGCATCCGTCGACCCAGTATCAGTCGGCTCCAACAGCTTTCATCCTCCCTGCGGCCCGCCGGAGCAAATGTTCCAGTCAGTCGAGGCTTCAACGGTGGGTGAGGCATGCGGTGGCTCGCCAGTCGGCCACCCCTCAAGTCACGGCAATCGAACCCGACGAAACTCTCAACGGCCTGTTCGATCTGTCGACTGGCTTCGTAGAGACTGCATCTGAGTGTGACAGCAGCAACCCAGCGGCAGAAGTTTTGATGGTCAATGGACCATGCAGTCCTCCTGGCTTCACCCGTGAAGACGGAAGTGATGGGGACGGTGATCCGTCGCGCGTTCATGAAGAGTACCGCCCCGAACCCCTCTCTTCGCAGCAGACGGAGGAACTTCACCGCCAGAACATGGATGCACTGCATACTCCTATAGTTGGAGAAACCCCTGAGGCCTAGGCCTTGGAGCAGGCGCGCCTAGCCAACTTGGCTGAGCGCACTCGACTGGAGAACCTCCAGCGCGCACTCGACGATCGCGCTCGGCAGCGTGCTCCCGAATCTAGTCGGCGCCAACTTTTTTCACCTCCGACTCAGGTATACCGAACCCCGATCCAGAATCTAGCAGCTACTGCCTGGATAGCGGAGTCGATCCAACCTTCTCAGTTAGAAGCTGGCTGAGGTTTGGTGCAGATCCGAGCTTTGCTCCGGGCGGCGGGAGAACAAAATACAGTCGTATCTCAGTCGCGGAATAGGATCCATAGCAGATCCGTGGTTGCAGACACAGTTCAGTCAGCTCACAGCCCAAGATCGCCCCCGAGGCGTGAGGGACATGGAGATCGACAAGATCAATACAGAAACCGTGAGCAGTATGATCACCGAGTCGATCGTGATGATCGTCATCGAGTGCCCACGCCTCCCCAAGGAGTGGGTCGTATGTGCCTCGGCAACATGATGACAGGCGCCCTCACAGTGTTGGGCGAGGGATTCCAGTCGACCCCAGGGAGCCAGGCTTTGATGCGAGATCTATTCTCGTTCAGGGCTTGGTCGACAGAAACAGAGCTCACCGAGAGGGCCATGACAGGGATCCGCAAACCAGCAGCAGGGTGCATGTCTCAGGTCCAGAGTGCTTTAGCAGAGCCATCAGGGCTGCAGTGATTCCCCCCAACTTCAGGTTGGCGACTGGAGTTAGTAAGTTCACTGGTGAGTCCAAGTCTAACACTTGGCTTGAAGACTACCGAGTGGCTGTCCAGATTGGTGGCGGCAATGATGAAATGGCCATGAAACACCTTCCTCTGATGTTGGAGGGCTCGGCTAGAGCATGGTTGAATCAGTTGGCACCCAGCAGTATTTATACTTGGGAAGATCTCACCCGAGTGTTTGTCAGAACATTCAAGGGCACTTGCAAATGGCTGGCAGGTTTGACAGAATTACAGTGTTTTGTTCAGAAACCGAATGAAACTTTGAGGGATTATATCCAGAGATGGATCACCCTGCACCACACGGTGGAGGATGTGTCTGATCATCAGGCAATTTGTGCCTTTAAGGAAGGTGTCAAGTATCGGGAGTTGAATCTGAAATTCGGTTGAACAGGAAATATGACTCTGACTCGGATGATGGAGATTGCCACCAAGTATGCCAATGGTGAAGAAGAAGAACGACTCCGGAGTGGCAAGCACAAAACAGTCGCCCATGAAGCCGGAGGAGGAAGTTCTAGTCGGAAGAAGAAACGCAAAGCTGAGCCAGCAGCTCCTGGCGAAGCCTTAGCCGTGATTCAGGGAAAGTTCACAGGGAATCCCAAAGGGTCGTGGAACCCCAAGAAAATAAAAGATCAAGATGGAAACGACGTGCTGGATTTTCCATGCCTTGTCCACACCAAAAAAGATGAAGAGGGTAATTTCATTTACCCGAAGCATACCACTCGGCAGTGTCGACTCCTAATCCAGCAATTCCGAGAGAAACAACCCAAGGAAAAGGAGAAGGAAGCAGACAAGGCTGAGGATGAGGAAGAGGATGATGATGGTTATCCCCACGTGAATTCCACTCTGATGATTTTTGCTGACGTTGAGAGCAAAAGTCGACTGAAAGTCATCAACAGAGAAGTGAACATGATCGCTCCAGTGACACCCAGTTATTTGAAGTGGTCACAGACTGCCATTACAGTCGACCAGTCCGATCATCCAGCGCACATAGCCACCCCTGGGAGGCAAGCATTGGTGGTCGACCCGGTGGTCGAAGGCACCCGACTGACAAAGGTCCTGATGGATGGTGGCAGTGGCCTGAACATACTATATGCAGAGATGTTGAAGGGAATGGGCATTCCGATGTCCAGACTCAGCGAAAGCAATATGAGTTTCCACGGGGTCATTCCAGGCAAGAAGGCTGCATCACTCGGCCAGATTGCTCTCGACGTGGTTTTCGGTGATTCCAAAAATTACCGCAAAGAAAATTTGACATTTGAAGTTGTGGATTTCCAGAGTGCCTATCATGCCATTCTGGGCAGGCCAGCTTATGCACGTTTTATGGCTCGACCATGTTACGTGTACCTCAAATTGAAGATGCCTGGTCCCAAAGGGGTGATCACTATCACCGGTAATCGGAAGAAGGTAGAAGAGTGCTTCCAGAAGGGTTCAAAGATCGCCGATGCACAGATGGCCGTGGAAGAATTGCAAGAATATCAGAAAAATGCAGATCCGAGTGATTTGTTGCGAGCCAAGAAGCCAGCCACAGATTCAGCATTCCAGTCGTCTGGTGAAACGAAGTCGATTCACATTCACCCGACAGACCCCAATGCTGCTCCGACTCACATTTCAACCACACTCGACTCCAAATAGGAAGAAGCGCTCATCCAGTTCCTCCGTGAGAACTGGGACATCTTTGCATGGAAACCTTCGGACATGCCAGGTGTTCCCAGGGGACTAGCTGAGCATCGTTTGCGAGTCGACCCAAAAGTGAAACCAGTCAAAGAACATCTTTGATGGTCCGCCGTGCAAAAGAGGAAGGCAATCGGTGAAGAGATGGCTCGGCTTTTGGCAGCTGAGTTTATCCGTGAAATTTACCACTCCGAGTGGTTAGCTACTGTTGTCATGGTCCCAAAGAAGGACGACTCACTTCGCATGTGCATTGACTTCAAGCATATCAATCGGGCCTGCCCGAAAGATCACTTTCCTCTCCCTCGCATCGACCAGATAGTTGACTCGACTGCGGGGTGCGAGCGTTTGTCCTTTTTGGACGCCTACTCCGGGTACCACCAGATTCGTCTGTACGGACCCGACGAGATAAAAACAACTTTCATCACCCCATTTGGGTCCTTCTGTTATGTCACTATGCCATTCGGTTTGAAAAACGTTGGAGCCACATTCATGCGGATGATTCAGAAGTGCCTGCTCACTTAGATCAGTCAGAATGTGGAAGCATACATGGATGACATTGTGGTCAAGTCACGTAAAGGTTCCGACCTACTGACTGACCATGCTGAAACCTTTGCCAACCTCAGAAGGTATGATATCAAGCTCAATCCATCAAAGTGCACGTTTGGAGTTCCGGGCGGAAAATTACTCGGTTTTGTCGTTTCCGAACGAGGGATCGATGCTAACCCAGAGAAAGTGGGTGCTATATTCCGAATGAAACGCCCTGTGCGTGTGCATGATGTCCAGAAGCTTACTGGTTGCTTGGCCGCCCTAAGTCAATTCATTTCTCGCCTCGGTGAAAAGGCACTGCCTCTTTACCGACTGATGAAGAAATCAGATAAGTTCGAGTGGACTCCTGAAGCTGATGCAGCATTTGCAGAGCTAAAAGCCCTGCTTTCCACCCAGCCGGTGCTTGCTGCCCCAATCAGCAAAGAGCCTTTACTGCTTTATATAGCAGCCATTGGACAAGTCGTCAGTACAGTACTTACGGTCGAGCGGAAGAAAAGGGAAAAGCCTATAAAGTTCAGCGCCCTGTTTATTATATTTCTGAAGTTCTGACTCCGTCAAAGCAGAGATATCCGCACTATCAGAAGCTCGTTTATGGGATTTACATGACCACGAAGAAGGTTGCACACTGTTTCTCTGATCACTCTGTTACAGTCGTCAGCGACGCTCCATTGTCAGAGATTCTGCACAACAGAGATGCAACTGGTCGAGTGGCAAAATGGGCGATTGAACTCCTTCCCTTAGATATCAAGTTTGAGGCAAATAAGGCTATTAAGTTCCAAGCAATAGCAGATTTTCTCGCCGAGTGGATTGAACAACAACTGCCGACTCAAGTTCACTCGGAGCACTGGACCATGTTCTTTGATGGATCCAAAATGCTGAATGGTTCCGGTGCTAGGGTGGTTCTGGTATCCCCCCGAGGAGACAAGCTCAGATATGTCCTCCAGATTCACTTTGATTCTTCCAATAATGAAGCTGAATATGAAGCACTCTTGTATGGGTTGCGTATGGTCATCTCACTCGGTGTCCGTCGCCTCATGGTCTACGGCGACTCAGATTTGGTAATCAATCAAGTGATGAAGGAGTGGGACGTCAGAAGCCCAGCCATGACTGGTTACTGCAACGCGGTGAGGAAGCTGGAAAAGAAGTTTGAGGGGTTAGAGCTCCATCACATACCCCGACTGAAAAATCAAGCAGCCGATGACTTGGCAAATATAGGTTCCAAGAGAGAAGCCATTCCCAGCAATGTGTTTTTGGAGCATATTCATACACCGACAGTTCAGGAAGATCCTTTTTTACTGAAGAGCCCCCGCAGCCTAAGAGCGCCACAGATTCGACTGAAGTCGAGGTCCCAGCCATGGTCGACCTAATCATGGAGGTTCTGGTCATTACTCCCGACTGGACAGTGTCGTACATTGCGTACATCCTTAGGAAGGAACTCCCAGAGGACGAAGAAGAGGCTCGACAGATCGTCCGTCGATCCAAGGCCTTTACTGTCATCAGAGGACAACTGTTCAGGGAAAGCGTGACTGGAGTCGGTCAGAAATGCATAACGCCAGAAGAAGGTCGAATGATCCTCAATGAAATCCACTCGGGGACCTGTGGTCACCATGAGTTCTCTCGAGCCATCGTGGCTAAAGCATACCAAGCCAGATTCTATTGGCCACGAGCAAATGAAATGGCGAAAGATATAGTCGATAGATGTGAAGGCTGCTAGTTTTACTCTGACATGTCTCACAAGCCAGCGTCAGCCCTGAAGACCATTCCCCTTGTTTGGCCCTTTGCTGTTTGGGGGTTGGATATGGTTGGACCACTGAGAACTGGTAGGAGTGGATTCACTCATGTGCTCGTAGCAGTCGACAAGTTTACCAAATGGATCGAAGCTAAACCTATCAAGAACCTTGAGGCCAGCACCGCTGTCAGTTTTATTAGAGAATTGACATTCAGATATGGAGTTCCACACAGCATCATCACGGACAACGGGTCAAACTTCGATTCTGATGAGTTTAGAGCTTTCTGCGCTTCTCAAGGCACACGAGTCGACTATGCTTCA
This sequence comes from Triticum urartu, assembly GCF_003073215.2. Taxonomy (NCBI): domain Eukaryota; kingdom Viridiplantae; phylum Streptophyta; class Magnoliopsida; order Poales; family Poaceae; genus Triticum; species Triticum urartu. The sequence continues at coordinate 545,693,381 of NC_053023.1, forward strand.
GTCGCTCACCCGCAGTCGAACGAACAAGCAGAAAGAGCCAATGGCCTAATTCTCAAAGGACTGAAACCCCGACTGATGCATGATCTCAAACACGCAACAGGCGCTTGGGTCGATGAACTTCCGTCAGTTCTGTGGGGTTTAAGGACAACTCCCAATCGGTTGACCGGACGAACTCCTTTCTTCTTGGTCTATGGAGCCGAAGTTGTTCTGCCAAGTGACCTGCTCCACAACGCACCCCGAGTCGAGCTCTTCTGTGAAGAGGAAGCAGAGCAGGCCCGTCAAGATTCAGTCGATCTCTTAGAGGAGGAAAGAGAGATGGCCTTGATCCGGCCGACCATTTATCAGCAAGACTTGCATCGATTCCACGCCAGAAATGTGAGGGGTCAAGCCTTTCAAGAAGGAGACCTAGTTCTTCGAGTGGATCAACAGAAACCGCACAAGCTCGCCCCGGCTTGGGAAGGCCCCTTCATCATCACCAAAGTTCTCCACAATGGAGCATACCATCTTTACAGCGTTGAGCATCAAAAAGATGAGCCACAGGCCTTGAACGCGGAGCTGCTCCGCCCCTTTTATACTTAAGCACTCATTCGAATAAAATGTAATAAGAAGTACCTTTGTAATTTGTTCGTCAAAGACAAGAGCTTTTCAGTCTTCTCGCATGATTGTTGTTGCTTTTATTTACCTCTGAAATCCCCCAGTGGGTGGGCTTAGCCGCGAATCCGTTTCGCCTAAGTTCGAAAGAAAATCCTACCGAGTGATGGGTAAGCCTCTCACTCGGGAGGCTTAGCCGCGAATCCATTTCGCCTAAGTTTGTAAAATCCTACCGAGTGGTGAGCAACCCTCCCACTCGGGGGCTTAGCTGCAGTCCAGTACTCGCCTAAGTTCTCTCACTCGGAGACTTAGCTGCAGTCCGGTACTCGCCTAAGTTTGAAAAAATCCTACCGAGTGGAGAGCAATCCTCCCACTCGGGGGCTTAGCTGCAGTCCAGTACTCGCCTAAGTTCTCTCACTCGGGGACTTAGCTGCAGTCCGGTACTCGCCTAAGTTTGAAAAAATCCTACCGAGTGGAGAGCAATCCTCCCACTCGGAGGCTTAGCTGTAGTCTAGTACTCGCCTAGGCTCTCCCACTCGGGGGCTTAGCTACAGTCCAGTACTCGCCTAAGTTAAAAAATCCTACCGAGTGGAGAGCAACCGTCCCACTCGGGGGCTTAGCTGCAGTTCAGTACTCGCCTAAGTTTAAAAAATCCTACCGAGTGGAGAGCAACCCTCCCACTCGGAGGCTTAGCTGCAGTCCAGTACTCGCCTAAGTTTAAAAAATCCTACCGAGTGGAGAGCAACCCTCCAACTCGGGGGCTTAGCTGTAGTCCAGTACTCGCCTAAGTTTAAAAAATCCTACCGAGTGGAGAGCAACCCTCCCACTCAGGGGCTTAGCTGCAGTCTAGTACTCGCCTAGGCTCTCCCACCGGGGGCTTAGCTGCAGTCCAGTACTCGCCTAAGTTTTAAAAATCCTACCAAGTGGAGAGCAACCCTCCCACTCGGGGGCTTAGCTGCAGTCCAGTACTCGCCTAAGTTTAAAAAATCCTACCGAGTGGAGAGCAACCCTCCCACTCGGGGGGGCTTAGCTGCAGTCTAGTACTCGCCTAAGCTCTCCCACCCGGAGGCTTAGCTGCAGTCCAGTACTCGCCTAAGTTTGTAAAATCCTACCGAGTGGGGAGCAACCCTCCCACTCGGAGGTTCGGAGCTACACCACAAGTACAACGTGCGCTCCATCCCTATCCGCAAGGACGACGAGGTGCAGGTCGACTGCAACCTTCTCCTTCGGAGCTACACCACAAGTACAACGTGCGCTTCATCCCTATCCGTAAGGACGACGAGGTGTAGGTCGACTGCAACCTTCTCCTTCGGAGCTACGCCACAAGTACAATGTGCGCTCCATCCCTATCCGCAAGGACGACGAGGTGCGGGTCGACTGCAACCTTCTCCTTCAGAGCTACGCCACAAGTACAACGTGTGCTCCATCCCTATCCGCAAGGATGACGAGGTGCGGGTCGACTGCAACCTTCTCCTTCGGAGCTACGCCACAAGTACAACGTACGCTCCATCCCTATACGCAAGGACGACGAGGTGCAGGTCGACTGCAACCTTCTCCTTCAGGACTACGCCACAAGTACAATGTGCGCTCCATCCCTATCCGCAAGGACGACGAAGCGCAGGTCGACTGGAGTCGCCACCTCAGAGATACATCTCCAGCGCAAAGACTATTCCGAGCAGAGAACAAAGTCCACTTGAGGGCAAAACGCAAGAATATTCGGAAATAAACCAAATTCGGATAAATCCTAAAGTTCCAAGCAGCAAACCAAAAGTATTCGAGCATCAAGCCCGAAGGAGTTTAACGGTTACAGCAACCACTCGACATTCCGAGGAAAATTTAAAGCAGATTCAAGTCTCATAAGTTCGTTCACTCGGCAGGAGGAGGGCTAGCGGGCTCAACGAATTCGTCCAGGTCGATTCCATCCGCGATCCGAGTGGCAGCAGCGATGAAAGTCTCCATGAAGGACTGGAAGTCATGCCTTTTGGTGTTAGCGACCTTGATCGCCGCCAATTTATCGTCACGAGCTTCCTGGCAGTGGACTCGCACCAAGGACAGCGCCACGTCAGCACCACACCGGGCGGAGGACTTCTTCCATTCCTGCACTCGGTCAGGGATCTCGTTGAGTCGAGCCATCAGGGATTCCAGATCATTTTGGAGTGTCGCCCTTGGATAGAGGAATGTGTTGACTCATGAGACTGCCTCCTTCAGGCGCGCGAGGTAGCTTGTGACGCTGGCAACACGAGACTCCGGTCGGAGCACTTTCATTGCATTTTCATCGCAAACTGGAGAAGCGATAGGGTCCAGACCCGTCTCGACCTTTCCAGTTTCCTCGTCAAAGTCTTGGCAGAATTCTGCAGCCAAAAATTAGTGAGTCGACCAGACAGGATCCGTTCACAAGCATCAACACAGTCGGTTTAAAAGAAACACCTTCCAGCATAAGATAAAGCTTCTTGGCGAGAGTTCTCAGATAAGCCTCCGTGTCATTCCTCTTGTGGACCGCAGACTCCAGCTTTTCGTTCAAGGTAATTTTGTCCTTCTTCAGACGACTCACCTCTCGGTTAGACTCGTTGAGACAGGACTTTAGCTTGGTCACCTCCCCTTCTAGTGCTTCGACTAACGCCAGCTTCTGGTCTGCGAGGGCAGTTTTATCTTGGGCTTCCTTCTATGCAGCGGCGAGGTCCGAGTCCTTCTTCTCCAGAGCCAACTTCATTTTCTCTGCAAAAGAAGCAATTAGATCAGACAAGAGCTCGAAGACATGTTTTAAAAAGACAGTCGACAGGCGGTTACCTTCCATACCAGCAGCTTCGTCTTGAGCTTTCTTCAGATTCTGCTGGGCCAACTCCAAGTCGAGGTTGAGTTGCATCTGCTTCTCCTCAAGTTCAGCAAACTTGGAAATGAGAGTACAAGACTTCTGCAGAAGGCAAAAGACGTGTCAATTGACAAGATCAAGGGTTATTCACTTCCGAGTGGATACAACTTAAAGAAGTTCGCTTAGACCCCAGCCGACTGCACACAGTCGACTGCGGTCTCGGGGGCTACACCCAGCGGGTGCACTTGGCGTGCCCCCGCTGATTAAGACCCAACTCGACCGGTCCGCCCGGGTCAAGTCAAAAAAACTGTTCAGACCCCAGTCGACTGCCAGCAGTCGACTGCAGTCTCGGGGACTACACCTAGTGGGTGCACTTAGCGTGCCCCCACCGGTTCCGATCTCATTCGACCGGTCCGCCCGGGTCGAGTGGAAGAAAAGAAAGGAAGGTAGAACTCAGACCCCAGTCGACTACCAGCAGTCGACTGTGGTCTCGGGGACTACACCCAGTGGGTGCACTTGGCGTGCGCCCACCGGTTCAGATCCTACATGCCCAGACCGAGTGGAAGAACACAACTACCAAAGACAACAAAACACCCAGTGGGTGTACTGATTCGACGCAAACAACAGGAGATTGTATAGAAGAAAAATTTTCGGGTAGCATATCCTGATAGAGCAAGGTCGGTTGAAAGTCTACTTACCTGGACATTGGCCCGGAGAGCAGCGCTGGCGTCATAAGCAGCCTGGCTATTCTCATGCACCATCTTCATCCGCTCCATCATCATGTCAGCCTGACGGATGGATTCCGCATCCGCTTCTGACTGGTTGTCCGGAACGGGGTAGCTGGTGAAAAAGAGAGCAGACGATCCAGGTGTGGCAGCTTGGAGCTCTGTGGCGTGGAGTTGGACGACTGAAGGAATCACTGGTGCAGTCGACAGTGCGGGGTGCTCACTCGACAAGGGTGCAGCGAAGGTTACAGAGGCCCTGCCCGCGTCTTCAGATTGACAGACGGGTGGTGGTGTTGTTGGCCTTTGCTGAGACATGTTGCCAGCTGCTGCCTTTTTGCTCTTCCTGGGCTTAAGAGCCACATCTTCATCGTCATCTGGAAGATCGATGACGTTGGGTGGAGCTGCAAGACAAATCAGTCGACCCCAAGTGAACCTCTAGAATGCAATCGACCAAGTAATCAAGAACACGATCATAAGAGTTTCTACCTGGGTTGGAGGTAACCGCGTCTTCCATCTCCTCGTCCCAATGTAGCAGCACTGCAAGTGTCCGTACTCAGTCGGTTACGTTCTGTTGCTCAAGTCGATGAAAAGAACAAGTCAGATGATTACCCGGAGATGGTAGGGACGGTCATTTTGATCCTGGGCAAATCCTTGGGCATTTTGGAGGAGGTGGCCTTCGGTCCTTTTGGAGCTGGAGGCGGCACAACCTTGGGCTGCTTTGGGTCCTTCTCAATCGGCGCTGGAGAAGACGTCCGGGGGCGCTTCGAAGACTGCCCAGTCGGCGCGGTCGCCAGGTCCGGGGTGCTCGCCGGGTCGTCTGCGTGCTTGGATCTCCTCTCTCTGCGAGGAGGCGTGTCGACTTCTTCGTCATCGCTCGAGTCGTCGCTCTCCTCGTCCTCCTCTGCATCTGAGTGCCACTCGCCGCTCTCGCCCCCACTCGCTCCCTCCTCGATGTCTTGCTCCTGCACTCCGTTGGGCATCGAGTACATGTCAATGAGAGCCTGAAATAACAACGAGCAAAAGGAGTACAGTCGACCATCAACAGGTGTCACACAGTGAATCGGAAAGATATTTGGGAAAGCAGAATCATACCTGCTCCCGCTGGCGCGAGTGGTCGAATGGAATCACCCTCCTAGACCCCCGGGGGTTGTCTTTGTTGCTGGTGATTCCCATCAGCCACTTCTCCAAGATGTCCTCACTGACGTCCTCCGGGTGGATCCGAGTGGAGTCCTTGAGTCCAGAGTACATCCACATCAGATGATCACGGGCGTGGAGCGGTTGGATGCGTCGACCGAGAAAGACCTCCAGCAGGTCCATCCCAGTCACCCCGTCGCGGACGAGTTGGACGACCCGCTCGACCAGCACCTTGACCTGTGCCTTCTCTTCGGGAACCACCTTCAAGGAGGAAGGCTTCTCCACTCGAGCCAGGGAAAAGGGAGGAAGTCCAGTCGACTGACCCGGGGTCGGCTGATCCTTGCAGCAAAACCAAGTCGATTGCTAGCCGCGGACCGAGTCGGGAAGGATCATCGCCGGGAAGGTGCTCTTGTTCCTCATCTGGATCCCTAGGCCCCCGCACATCTGGATCATGTGCGTCCTCTCATCACTCGGATTGGCCTTTTTGACCGACTGGGAGCGGCAGGTGAAGATATGTTTGAAGAGGCCCCAGTGCGGTCGACAGCCCAAGAAATTTTCACACATTGACACAAATGCAGCCAGATAGACTATGGTGTTTGGAGTGAAGTGGTGGAGCTGAGCCCCAAAGAATTTCAAAAAGCCCCGAAAGAAAGGATGGGGAGGCAGAGAAAATCCGCGATTGACGTGGGTGGCGAGGAGAACGCACTCACCCTCCCTTGGATGCGGCTCGGTCTCGTTCCCCGGGAACCGCGCCGATTTGTGGGGGATCAGTCCCCCCTCCACCAGGTCGTCGAGGTCGTCCTGGCTGATCGTCAAGCGGATCCAGTCATCCTGGATCCAGCCCGGCGGCTGGCCGGATCTCGACAAGGATCCGCCTCGGCTGGTCCGCTTGCCCTTCGCCTTCGCGGTCGCCTTCTTCGTGCACTCCAGCGCCACCTTCTTCTCTTTTCCCATGGCAACAGATCAAGTTCGAGTGAGGGTTCGGCGACGAGAGCAGAAGCGAGTGTGGCGGAGAGGTCGAAGGAAGAAGAAAAGAGAATGGGAGCGCACGGTGCAGAGACCCGGTCCGGTGCCTTTTATAAGGTCATTCCCCGAGTGACTAACTGGTAGGCCCAGACGATCTAAACAAACCCCGCAACAGTCGCGCGCGCAGTACGTGGCCAAAAAGGTGGCGCGGAGATCAAGGAGACCTGCTTAATCCGTCCCGATTACCGCGGCCTCGCCCGTCTGGCGCGCTTCCTGAAATTCGAATCCCGCGAAATCTACAGAGAGCAGAGCAGCTGGTCAGACAGAAAACATCCTCCACATTATCATTCGGAATTCTACCATGAAACTTCACTCGACAAAAACTAAGAATGGACCAAGGCGACTGAAAAAGAAGTTGATGTTGTCTCCTCAGTTCATTGTTCCAAAACAAGTTATACTCATAGCATAAAGAAGGAGTCGGAAGTGTTCCCAACTCCTTCCTCACTCAAACCCTGATCCATTCGGGGGATAATGATGAAGCTATGTACCTAGGGTAGGGTCATGGATCTGTCCAAGATACCCTCCCCAAGGACATCTCTAAAGGAACCAGAAGCGGTCGAAGCAAAATCATCATCCACTCGACCGTGAAGCTATGTTCCACTCGGCAGTATAGAAGACACTCGACTATGCGAACAACCACTCAACGAAACAAGAAACCACTCGGAGTGTAGAAGACCTAACGTCACTCAGGATGACAACGGTCGGTCATTCACTCTGCAACCTTAAAGATCATTTATATCTCTTTATTACTAGCGTTACCAGTAACACCCTGCCTTAATGTACATTGAACCCTTTGTAACATGGGCTGGCTGGGGTCCTGGCGCACTCTATATAAGCCACCCCCTCCTCCGAGACAACGGTTTGCACCCTTTGTAATTCACATGCATATATCCAGTCGACCGCCTCCGGGCTCTGAGACATAGGGATGTTACTTCCTTCAAGAAGGGCATGAACTCGTAAAACTCGCGTGTACAACTCCTCCATAGCTAGGATCTTGCCTCTACATTCCTACCCCCTATTCTACTGTCAGGCTTAGAACCACGACACCCCCTCCTTCCTTATCTTCTCTCCTTCCCTTCCTTCTCTCCTACTCGTACTTGGAAAGGGGGGAATCCTACTCCCGATGGGAGTAGGACTCCCTAGGGCGCGCCATAGTAGAGGGCCGGCCCTCCTCCTCCTCCACACCTTTATATACGGGGGAGGGGGCATCTCATAGACACACAAGTTGATCATTGATCTCTTAGCCGTGTGTGGTGCCCCCTCCACCATAATCCACCTCGGTCATATCGTAGCGGTGCTTAGGCGAAGCCCTGTTCCGGTAGCATCATCATCATCGTCATCATGCCGTCGTGCTGACGAAGCTCTCCCTCGAAACTCTGCTAGATCGTGAGTTCGTGGGACGTCACCAAGCCGAACGTGTGCAGATTGCGGAGGTGCCGTACCTTCGGTGCTAAGATCGGTCGATCGTGAAGACGTACGACTACATCAACTGTGTTGTCATAACGCTTCCGCTTACGGTCTACGAGGGTATGTGGAAAACACTCTTCCCTCTCGTTGCTATGCATCACCATGATCTTGCATGTGCGTACGATTTTTTTTGAAATTACGGCGTTCCCCAGCAGGTGTCTTCTAGATTAGTTAGGTGTCACTTGGGAGCCTCCATCAAGATTGTGGAGTTGAACCAAGGAGTTTGTACGGGCAAGGAGATTGACTACTTCGTGAAGATCTACCCTAGTGAGGCAAGTCCTTCGTGGGCGATGGCCATGGTGGGATAGACAAGGTTGCTTCTTCGCGACCCTTCATGGGTGGAGCCATCTGTGGACTCGCGCAGCCGTTACCCTTCGTGGGTTGAAATCTCCATCAACGTGGAGGTACGATAGCACCACCTATCGGAACCACGCCAAAAATCTCCGTGTCTACATTGCGTTTGCTCCCTACAAACTCCTCCCTTTACCTTCATATGCAAATGTTTTACGTTCTGCTGCTATACTCTTAGACTTGCATGTGTAGGTTGACTGCCTGACTTGTTCTAAGTTGCTAAAATCTGCCAAGACTTAAAATTGGGAAAAGGCTAGATTTTTATTTGGTCAAGTAGTCTAATCACCCCCCTCTAGAAATACTTTCGATCCTACATACTCCCTGCACCTTGTCAATACGCCGCCCCTTATAATGATTGACTACACTGAGAAACAAAAAAAATAGTACCAAACATTACAATATGATCATCTTCCATTAACCACTCCACACTTGTCAATAGCGTCATCTTTGGCTGGCCACTCCACACCTGCCAAATTAAGTCCAATTGTGCATCATATAGTGAGAGAAGAATGGTCTTAAATGAAGTGGGGATCTCACTTTGGATATCATGCGGTTGCCTCAGCCATGTCCACCTCACAATGTTCGTGCTTTGCTACGTACTAAATGGCGGTTCCCGTAAACCTGGGTTTGTCGAGTAAGTTCCATATGAACTAAATATATGAGCTTGATTCAATGTGTATTGAATATACGTTGCGAAAACAAGAGGCATGTCAGAGAATTTAATTTCAGTCTGAATCTTACAAGAGACAACTATGATTAATCCCTCGCTAAAAAACTGGGCATAAGTTACACTAGCAATAACCCTGAGAATATACTGAAAATTGACACACTAATTAAACTATTGATGCATTTGAAGTCCTAGAAAACTTAATTACCTTGCATTCCTACCCATGCAGTTGGCCTCCAACAACAAATGTCTTCATATTACTGCCATGTAAATTAAGGTTAGTGTAATCCACTCCCAGCCTGCGGAAACTTCAACAAATATCACAGAAGTAAAACATTTTTTAAATGAAGGCAAAAGCTTCGCCTCATCTCATTAATAAAGAAGGAAAACCGAACAAAGTTTTACGAGGCCATTAAGCCTCCACAAATGGAAAAAAGGAAGCCTCCTCTCACGGCATCAGAGAGCCCAAATGTTTTGCCCTCGCAAGTACCCAATTTTTAATCTCCAAGTGGATGCTGTTAATTAGCAAAGAAGGCAGGGAGGACTTGCTTCTAAAACTCTAGCATTCCTCTCATTCCAGATCTCCCAACAGACGAGCATGAGGAGTGAAGAGTTTGCCCTTATCCGATGACCGCGCCGGAGGACAGTGGATGTCCACCAATGTTGAACCGTGTGGAAACCTCCCCAGGCCGCAAAGTTTAGTTCTGGTACATCAAACCACGTATTTACGGCCGCCCATACTCTGAGTGAGTAGCCGCATTGGAAAAGGATGTGTGCGGCAGATTCAGGCTCCCTCTTGCATAGCGGGCACATCCCACAATTTGGCCAACCCTGCTTCTGAAGGCGTAAACGATTCTAGGAGGAACATGTATTGTGTTCATAAATCATTCGGAACAAAGAATGAATAACTAATGAACTTAATACAAATGATCAAATATCTACTACTCTATCTTCTAAACAGAAGAACAAGCTGCACGTAGATGTTTGCCCGCTGATGAAGGTGTTTCATGAGTATAGTCTCATGTTCTTTTGTGGCCTATGAACCTCAAATCTTAATTAGTAGAACAACAAAATAGCTTCTACTTTTCATTAGAAAAGAATTAGAAAAACAACACCTTTCAAAACATGATGTGTTAGTAATTGGCTCTGGTGATGGCCTTGTAGCTGAGAGCCGCCAGTCCACCACGGATTTAACTGAACACGCAACAAATTGCAGTCCAATTTAATCCCTCACTAAAAAACTAGGCATAAGTTACAGTAACAATAACCCTGAGAATATACTGAAAATTGACACATTGATTAAAATATTGATGCATTTGAAGCCCTAGAAAACTTAATTACCTTGCATTCCCGCCCATGCAGTTGGCCTCCAACAACAAATGCCTTCATATTACTGCCATGTAAATTAAGGTTAGTGCAATCCACTCCCAGCCTGCGCAAACTGCAACAAATATCGCAGAAGTAAAATATTTTTTTAAAACGGAGGCAAAAGCTTTGCCTCATCTCATTAATAAAGAAGGGGAACCGAACAAAGTTTTACGAGGTCCAATAAGCCTCCACAAATGGAAAAAGAAAGCCTACTCTCGCGGCACCAGAGAGCCCAAATGTTTTGCCCCCGCAAGTACCCAATTTTTAGCCTACAAGTGGATGCTGTTAATTAGCAAAGAAGGAAGGGAGGACTTGCTTCTAAAAGCTCTAGCGTTCGTGTCATTCCAGATCTCCCAACAGACGAGCATGAGGAGCGAAGAGACTGCCCTTCTCCGATGACCGTGCCGAGGGATAGTGGATGTCCACCAATGTTGAACCGTGTGGAAACCTCCTCAGGCCGCAAAGTTTAATTCTGGTACATCAAACCTCGTCTTTACGGACGCCCATACCCTGAGTGAGTATCGGCATTTGAAAAGGATGTGTGCCGCAGATTCAGGCTCCCTCCTGCATAGATGGCACAACCCGCAATTTGGCCGCCCCCGCTTCTGAAGGCGTAAATGATTCTAGGAGGAACGTGTATTGTGTTCATAAATCATTCGGAACAAAAAATGAATAACTAATGAACTTAGTACAAATGATCAAGTATCTACTGCCCTCACTTCTAAACAAAAGAACAAGCTGCATGTAGATCTTTGCCCGCTGATGGAGGCGTTTCATGAGTATAGTCTCATATGTTTTTTGCAGGTAGAGTATAGTCTCATGTTGACCATGTAGAACCGAAGTGCACTTTGCACTGTCAGACGTTTCATTGTTTTCTCTGCTCCCTTATAGTCTTTTGTGGCCTCTGAACCTCAAATCTTAGTACAGTAGTAAAATAGCTTCTACTTTTCATCAGATTTTTTTTAGAAAAAACAACACCAATGTTCCGATTCAAAACATGACGTGGTAGTAATTGGCTCTAGCTGAGAGCCGCCAGCCCACCACGGATTTGAGCGAACATGCAGCGAATTGCAGTTCAATTTAATCCCTCACTAAAAACTGGGCATAAGTTACACTAAAAATAACCTTGAGAATATACTTAACTGTTTAAACTATTGATGCATTTGAAGTCCAATAAAACTTAATTTCCTTGCATTCCTGCCCATGGAGTTGGCCTCCAACAACAAATGCCTTCATATTACTACCATGTAAATTAAGGTTAGTGTAATCCAGTCCTAGCCTACGCAAACTGCAACAAATATCACAAAAGTAAAACATTTTTTTAAACAGAGGAAAAAGCTTTGCCTTATCTGATTAATAAAGAAGGGAAACCGAACAAAGTTTTATGAGGTCCGTTAAGCCTCCACAAATGGAAAAGGAACCTACTCTCGCGGCATCAGAGAGCCCAAATGTTTTGCCCTTGCAAGTACCAAATTTTTAGCCTCCAAGTGGATGTTGCTAATTAGCAAAGAAGGCAGGGAGGACTTGCTTCTAAAAACTCTAGCGTTCCTCTCATTCCAGATCTCCCAACAGACGAGCATGAGCAGCGAAGAGACTGCCCTTCTTCGATGACTGCGTTGAAGGACAGTGGATGTCCATCAATGTTGAACTGTGCGGAAACCTGCCCGGACCGCAAAGTTTACTTCTGGTAGATCAAACCCTGTCTTTACGGCCGCCATACTCCGAGTGAGTACCAGCATTGGAAAAGGATGTGTGCCGCAGATTCAGGCTCCCTTTTGCATAGCTGGCACAACCCACAATTTGGCCAACCCCACTTCTGAAGGCGTAAACGATTCTAGGAGGAACGTGTATTGTGTTCGTAAATCATTCGGAACAAAAAATGAATAAATAATGAACTTAGTACAAATGATCAAGTATCTACTGCTCTAACTTCTAAACAAGAACAAGCTGCATGTAGACGTTTTGCCCGCTGATGGAGGCGTTTCATGGGTATAATCTCGTGTGTTTTTTTGCGGGTAGAGTATAGTCTCATGTTGACCTTGTAGAAACAACGTGCACTTGGCACTGTCGGGCGTTTCATTGTTTTCTCTGCTCCCTTATAGTCTTTTGTGGCCTCTGAAGCTCAAATCTTAGTACAACAGCAAAATAGCTTCTACTTTTCGTTAGATTTTTTTTTTGGAAAAACAACACCAATGTTCCAATTCAAAACATGACGTGTCAGTAATTGGCTCTGGTGATGGTCCTGTAGCAGAGATCCGCCGGCCCACCATGGATTTGATCTAACACGCAACAAATTGCAGTCCAATTTAATCCCTCACTAAAAAACTGGGCAAAAGTTAGAATAACAATAACCCTGAGAATATACTAAAAATTGACACAATAATTAAACTATTGATGCATTTGAAGTTCTAGAAAACTTAATTACTTTGCATTCCTGCCCATGCAGTTGGTCTCCAACAACAAATGCCTTCATATTATTGCGATGTAAATTAAGGTTACTGTAATCCACTCCCAGCCTGCGCAAACTGCAACTAATATCACAAAAGTAAAACATTTTTTAAACGGGGGCCAAAGTTTTGTCTCATCTCATAAATAAAGAAGGGAAACCCAACAAAGTTTTACGAGGTCCATTAAACCTCCACAAATGGAAAAAGTAAGCCTACTCTCGCGGCATTAGAGCGCCCAAATGTTTTCCGCCCGCAAGTACCCAATTTTTAGCCTCCAAGTGGATGTTCTTAATTAGCAAAGAAGGTAGGGATGACTTGCTTCTAAAAACTCTAGCGTTCCTCTCATTCCAGATCTCCTAACGGACGAGCATGAGGAGCGAAGAAACTGCCATTCTCCGATGACCGCGATGAAGGACAGTGGATGTCCACCATTCTGAACCATGCGGAAACCTCCCCAGACCGCAAAGTTTAGTTCTGGTACATCAAACCCCATCTTTATGGGCCACCCATACTCTGAGTGAGTACCGGCATTGGAAAAGCATGTGTGCCACAGATTCAGGCTCCCTTTTTCATAGCTGGCATAACCCACAATTTGGCCAACCCCGCTTCTGAAGGCGTAAACGATTCTAGAAGGAACGTGTATTGTGTTCGTAAATCATTCGGAACAAAAAATGAATAACTAATGAACTTAGTACAAATGATCAAGTATCTACTGCTCTAACTTCTAAACAGAAGAACAAGCTGCATGTAGATGTTTGCCCACTGATGTACTTTTCTGACAACAAATTGCAGTTCCGATGCACTCTAGATGCTCCTTGCTGAATTCACATTTAATTCTCATTTTTCTTGCTCCAAATGGATCACGTATACACTGCAGAGCACACTGGTTGCTGAGTTCAATTAGCCCTCGGGTATCTTGCCTTGTTTAGGTATAGCATCCTGTCTCTCGTGGAGTCGTGGACTCATAGCAATCTTTCTATATCCTTTCCCTCACCATCTAGGTGGTAATCATCCAGCAGCCAGCTTCTGGGTATGTGCAAATTTTTCATGTATATAAACTGATGAGACGGATATAAGAGTTCGAGGTGCGACTATTTCATAAATGGGAGAACACATTTTAATGCACAAATGTGGGTTAGCTCAATTGGCCGCAGCCTTGTATTCTTGGCGGCTGACAAGGGCCACAGCGCAGGCTGGTGCTGTAAATTCCGGACGACGGGCGGATGAATTCTTTTTTTGATTTTTTGATTGATTTTTTGACTTACAGGCGGGTAAATATCATTAATGTTGAGAACACTTTTAATAACGATTAGCGGGCAAAAACAAACAATCCGTGCTTTATTATATTATATATTAGGTAAAAATAAAGATTGAGCAGATCGTTTGCACTGCACAAACGCATGATTTTATTTTTCAACCACCGTAGCCGTTTGTCCCACAAATCGCGCCACCTCCACATCTACGGTCCATTAACCAAGGGAAACGTTTGGGACCGGGGCACCGGCCGAAGCTTCGGCCGGTCCAGTCCACGCGTGCGCGATGCGACCCACTGACGAGCAACCACGTGGCGTGATGGACCCGAGACGACTAGTCCTCCTTCCTTTTCTCTTCTTCCTCTCGCGCATCCCTCTCTTTCTCTCTCCCCGCTGCCATGATCAACGCATCACCCCACGCCGCAGGCCTCCCAGGCGCGCCGCCGTTCAGCAGATCTGGCCGCCCTCGACCAGATCCGCGTGGATCCACATGCATCGGAGCTCTCCCTACCTCTCTGGACCCGGCCACGCCGGAGCTGCAACCAGCCATGGCAGGACTGCACCCCGCGGCGCAAATTTGCTGGAACCTCGACGTCACGGCGAGACGACGGATGACCATTTTTTTTGCTACAACTGTGTTTTGGTTTTGCTACTACCATAGAGATTTTTTGCTGGAACTGATGGTATTTTTTGCTTCAATCAGAGATGCGCGATAGCTGGGAGGCTGGCGAATGCTGCAACAGTTGACAAGAAAGCTTCAACCCAAGATTAAAAATGCTTCAACCGTATATACAGAAAGTTGTAAGCGATCAGTGCTATCGAGGAAAGCTACAACCGTCTATATAAAAGGCTACAACCTTTGATGAAAAAAGATTCAACCGAACGATAGAGAAAAGCTTTCACCCAGACGCTGCTCAAAAAGAAAAAAGTTTCAATCGTTTACAGAAATGCTTCCACCGTAGAGGGGAAAGGCTTCAACCATTGAGATAAAAGCTACAACCGTGTCAAGTTTTTGCTACTACCGTCTGTGTTTTTCCTACATCCATTCATGTGGCCATGGTGCTTTTTTACGACTGAGGTGTGACCGGCGACGACGAGGACGACATTTTTGTTGCAACATCCTCGTTTTTTGCTACCATTGGCGCTGTGTTTTGCTACATCCGATTAACATTTTTGCTACAATGGCGACGTTGATGGATTCTTTTGCTGCAACCGTTGTCTTCATTTGCTACGACTGACACGGGAAAATGCTACCACGGGGCATCTTTATTTTTTGCTGGAACCAATCATCGGTTAGGCGGAGCTGCATCCATGGCACTTCGATGAGCAGCGGGGGCAGCGAGCGGTCGGGGCGAGCCGAGTCCCGGAGCGCGGGGCGGCTCCGACGTGCGGCCAAGGCGGCGAGCGGACTGGACGAGCTGAGTCGCGGAGCTGCATCCATGGCGCTCCGACGGGCGGGCGAGGCGGCGAGCGGTCAGCTCCAACCGACGGCCGGGGCGGCGAGCGGCCGGGGCGAACTGAGTGCCGCAGCGTGGGGCGGCCCCAACGGGCGATTGGCACGGCGAGCGCTCGGGAAGACGAAGACAAGGTAAAAAAAAGTAGAGGAGCTCAAATCTAACGGTGTTGCACAGCAAATCAGGCGGCTGGGAGCAGATTGGCCGAAACATTCGGCCGGTGCGTTGGCGCCTAGCGGTGCTCATTAACCAATGATGGTACCACTACTACCCGTAGCGCAGCCATAGCTAGAAGGAGATCTGTTACTAAAAAAAGCTAGAAGGAGAACTTGTAGAGCATGTCGTGCTTGTACACCTGGCCGGGCCTCACCGTCACCGACGGGAACTCGGGGTGGTTCACGGCGTCCGGGTACGCCTGCGTCTCCAGGCAAAACCCGTCGTACTGCTCGTACAGCTTGCCGCCCTTCGCCTGGGTGTGGTTCAGGAAGTTGCCGGTGTAGAGCTGTATGGCCGGCTGGTTGGCCCACAGCTCCAGCGCGCGCCCCGACTTGCCGTCCCGCGCCACCGCCACCTTCCGCATCCCCTCCCAGTCGATGACGTAGTTGATGTCGTAGCCGTAGACTTTGCCGCCCTTGACCTTCCGGATGCGCGCGCCGATGGGCGTCGGCGTGCGGAAGTCGTAGTTCGTGCCGGCCACCGGGTCGACGCGGCCCGACGACGGGAGCAGCTCCTCGTCCATCGGGGTGTACCGGGACGCGGAGAGCTGGAGCGTGTGGCCCAGGATGTCGCCGCTGCCCTCCCCGCCCAGGTTCAGGTACACGTGCTGCAGGAAGTTCACCGGCGTCGCCTTGTTCAGCGCCGTCGCGTTCGTGCGGATGCTCAGCTCGTACGGGCCCGTCAGCTGGTACGTCGCGTACACGTCCAGGTCTCGGACAAGTATATTTTTCATCCCTTAATTGTTGGCGAAGTCTAGATTTGGTCCCTCAACTTTAAAACCGGACAACTTGCGCCCTTAACTACTGAAACCGACCAAGATTCATCCCTGGTCACGGTTTTGACCGGTTTCGGTGCTGTCTCAACCCGGTTTTGACCGTGCCGACTCAAATTCGCATACCTTTTTCAAATCCGTTTAATGTTTTCAAATTCGGGTATTTTTTTCAAATACGTGAACTTTTTAAAAATTTGTCTTCCAAATCTGCGTACTTTTTCCAAGTTCACGTACTTTTTTTAAATCCACGTACTTCTTTAAAGTTCCTGTGGTTTTTTTAAATTCATGTAATTTTTAAAAATTGACATACTTATTCCTATTCACGTATATTTTTTTGGGTTTGAAAATTTTATGTGAAATTGAAAACGTATGCGGATTTGAATATCTTCGCGAATTAGAAAAAAATGTGTGGATTTGAAAATTTATGTCAACTTGAAACAAGTATGTGAATTTCAAACAAAGTTCATGGATTGGAAAGGAACACGGATTTGAAAAAAATACACGAACTTTAAAAAGTATGCGGATTTGAAACAAGTACGCGAATTTTAAAAACAGATGGATTTGAAAAAAAAAATACTTGGATTCGATAAAATTACACGAAGTTGAAAAAATACACTGATTTGAGAAAATTACGCAAATTAAAAAATCATGGATTTGGAAAAGTACACAAATTTCAAAATAGTTCACAGATTTGAAAAAGGTATGTTTATTTTTGAAAAAATTGCACGACCTTGAAAAACTATGTGGATTTGAAAAGAGTATGTGAATTTTAAAAAGTTCACGGATATGAAAAAATTACACGAATTTTAGTCGGCACCGGTCAAAACCGGGGTCAGTCAGCACCAAAACCGGTCAAAATCGAGACCAGGGACAAACCTTGTCCGGTTTCGTTAGTTGAGGGTGCAAGTTGTCCGGTTTTGGAGTTGAGGGACCAAATTTAGACTTCATTAAGAGTTGAGGGACGAAAGTATACTTTTCTCTTTTTTGAATGGTAAAGAATTTGGTCGTATCGTTTTTCCTACCTTGCTCCCCGTCGAAGCTCCGGTAGTAGAGCGTGATATACGGGGAGTCGTCGCCGGCGACGTACTCCTTCACCGTCCATATGACTTTGCTGAATCCCCTGTGGCCACCTATAACAACGGAAAATTAATTACCGCGTGTTATCGCGGGTAGCTCTTTGACAGAATCGAACAATGCATACCATGGATGGAGTTCCTGCCGTCGTTGATGTACGTGTGGTATACTTTGCCGTCGAGGACAAAGCGGCTCCTGGCCATTCTCTGCGCCACCCTCCCATTTAGCGGCCCAAAGGCAGAGTTATCAGTCTGAATGACCAGAGGAAACAGGAACTTGAAATTAACGTGGTGTCTCATCATGGTGTCAAAAAAAAAAACGTGGTGTCTCATCAGGACAGCAATGAAGTTGAGAGATCAGGTGAATAATCGGGCCGATCTTTGCTAGGAAAAGAAATGATTTCATATTATGAATCGAAAAAAGAAAGAAACAAAACGAGGAGCGGCGCAATGTTCATTCTATGAGCAATCTACATTTCAGACGGACGCTGAAGGAATAATGCAGAAAAGATAATTTTGAGAAGGTTTCAGTGAACTCACAACATACTCAGCGAGGGTGTCTTTGCCCAGCACAACATCGGCCAAATTCCCTGCAAAATAATTTGTGCGAGGTAAGTGAGTCTCACACGCCACAGGAACGCAAGATCACACATAAGAGGCGATACGATTTTCTTGGCATGAGAAACAAGATCTTTTGTCCTTGTTTTTGTGGGGTAGAGAGAAGAAGATGAAGATACCTTTGGAATCAGGGACGAGGATCGACATGATGGTGGCGCCCCAGTTGGTCATCTTGACGGAGAAATCCCCTCTCTTGAGCTCGTACACGCCGACCATCTTCCTCCTCGCGTCGGCGCCGCCGGCCAGCGCGAGGACCGCGAGGCACAAGAGCACGGGAAGCACCGGAGCCCTCGCCATTGGGGCCCAACACGACGCTCGTAGGCACGAAGGAAGAAGAGGACAGCTGTATGTCATCCAGAAGGGGTGGGCAGAGCTGTGATATAGGCGGACAGTCGCAAGGCTGGGCCTGGGCTGCAAGCTTCCTTTTAGAGCAGGATCTTTTTTTTAATAGTATCTAAAATACAATATCTTTTTAAATAGTATTTAAAATACAGTATCTAATTTTTAAATAGTATCTAAAATACAGTATCTAAAATCCTCTAAAAAAATCTAAAATACAGTATCTGCTTGAGAAAGGAAATCAAAAAGAAACGAGGTCAAAATTTTGGGTTGTCAGGCACTTGCGTCCCCACGTGTACTGCTGGGCGTCGGTTACTCAGAGCATCTCCAACCGCCCCCCCCCCCGCCCGCCCAGGAGTTTGAAATAGCGCCGCCTGAGGGCGAACCGATGATAAATTTGGCGTGGATGCGGTACGTTTTCCCGTCGCCGCTCCAAGATCACCCCAGACGCCGTTTTTTAAAACCATACTTGGCCAAAATTCGGCCAAACGCGACACAAAATTGGGCAAATTTTAGGCGTTCAATTGATTTTTGTACATATTTAAAACATAATTCGAAAAAAGCAAAGACTATGCCGCCGCCACCGCCCGTCGCGCCGCCTTCGGCCTACACGCTGAAGATCTTGCAGAAGGCGCTGTAGTCGCCGCCGTCGTCGTCTTCCTCCTCCTTCTTCACGCCACCGCCGTCTGACGATAACATGTACCTAGGGTAGGGTCTTAGGCCTGTCCTAGACACCCTACCCAAGGCCACTACCCTAGAGTCAAAGACATTCAAAGACCAACAGAAGATACCGATTGAAACAACCCCTGAATGGATCCACTCGGATATCCCAATTCCAATCGACCATTGTAACGCCACTCGACCATATGAAGAATCACTCGGAATACAGAAGACCTATAGTCACCCCAGTATAGCAACGGTCAGACGTTCACTCCGTAGTCTTAGAGATCATTAATAGTCATTTATAGCCGGTGTTACCAGTAACGCTCCTATCTTAACTCACATTGAACCCTGTGTAACTGAGGGCTGGAGGGGCCCGACGCACTCTATATAAGCCATCCCCTCCTCTAGCACAAGGGTTCGCATCCCTGTAACTCTCACGCATAATCCAGTCGACAAGCCTCCGAGGCACCGAGACGTAGGGCTGTTACCTCCTCCGAAGGGGCGTGAACTCGTAAAACTTGTGTGTACAACCTCACCGTAGCTAGGGCCTTGCCTCCTCCTACGTACCCCCTAGTCTTACTGTCAGACTCACTCCCACGACAGTTGGCGCCCACCGTCGGGCAGGCGTCATAGCGACTTCCGGTGAGGTTGCAGTTTTTCCGATCGACACCAACATGGTTTCCGGCGATGGTTTGGCTATGGGCCACGAGATCCGTCTCGGTGCGCTCGTCTTCATCGCCGACGACTCCGCCTGGCTCCAAGAAGCCCCCCTCGACGTCGAGGCCCTTCCCATCCGCTTCCACGCGAGCGCCTGCGCCGTCCTGCCGCGACAACCGTCGACCCAGTATCGGTCGACTCCCGCAACATCCACGATCCCCGCTGTACGTCGTCGCAAACGATCCGGTCGGTCGCGGCTCCAGCGGTGGGTGAAGCATGCGGTGGCTCGTCAGTCGACCACCTCTCAAGTCGCGGCAATCGAGCCAGGTGAATCTCTCTATGGGCCATTCAATCTGTCGACTGGTTCTGCGGACACAACTTCCGAGTGCGGGAGCAGCGACCCTGCGGCGGAGGTCCTCATGGTCGACTCACATCGCAGCCCGCCTGGTTTCCGTTGCGCCGGCGGCGGCGGTGGCAGCAACGGTGACGGCCCGCCGTACGTTCATGACGAATATCATCCCCAATCCCTCACTTCGGAGCAGAGGGAAGAGCTGCATCGTCGTACGTGGAGGCGCTTTAGACCCCCATCGTTGGGGAGACCTCTGAGGCTCGAGCCTTGGAGACTACGCGCCTGGCCACCTTGGCTAAGCGCGCGCGTCTGGAGAATATCCAACATTCACTCGACGAACGCGCCCGTCAATAGGTCCCTGGATCCAGTCAACGACCACGACAACTGTTCCCACCTGAACCTCAGGTATACCACACTCCGGTCCAAAATCTTGTAGCTGCGACACGTATAGCAGACTCAATTCAGCCGTCTCGTTCAGAAGCTGGTAGAGGTTTACTGCAGATCCGAGCGCTGCTCCAAGCGGCGGGTGAACAGAACTCAGCTGTTTCTCAGTCGCACAACAGAATCCATAGTAGATCTGTGGTTGTAGATATAGTTTAGTCAATGCATAGCCCAAGATCGCCTCTGCGGCGTGAAGATCGTGGTTACCACCAAGATCAGTACCTCGGTCGGGGATACGGTCAGTTTGATCCTCGTGATGACCGTCGTCGAGTCCTTACGCCTCCTCCAAGAGGTGGATCGTACGCGCCCCGGCGGTATGATGATAGGCGCCCGTATGGTGACGAGCGGAGAGCTCTAGTCGACCCAAGAGAGCCTGAATTTGATGCAAGGTCTGTTCTTGTTCAAGGTTTGGTCGACAGAGGCAGAGCACACAACGAAGGTCAGGAAAGAGATTGTCCATTCAATAGCAGAGCATTTGTTTTAGGGCCCGAGTGTTTCATCAGGGCCATCAGGGCCGCTGAGATCCCTCCCAACTTCAGATTGGCTGCTGGGTAAGCAAGTTCACCGGTGAGTCGAAGCCAGATACTTGGCTAGAGGACTACCGAGTGGCAGTTCAGATTGGCGGGGCAACGACGATGTGGCCATGAAGCACCCCCCTCATGCTTGAAAGTTTGGCTAGAGCTTGGTTGAATCAATAGTCCCCGGGGAGTATTCTTTGCTGGGAAGATTTGGCCTGAGTGTTCAACAAGACATTCGAGGGCACGTGCAAGCGACCTGCTGGGCTAACCGAATTGCAACATTGCGTTCAAAAGCCGAATGAAACTTTGAGAGATTTCATCCAGAGATGGACTACCCTTGACCATGTGGTGGAAAATGTGTCAGAGCACCAGGAAGTCTGCACCTTCAAAGAGGGTGTCAGATACCGAGAGCTCATCCTGAAGTTTGGACGACCCGGAGACATGTCTCTGGATCGAATGCTGGAAATAGCCACTCGGTATGCAAATGGTGAAGAAGAAGACCGACTCCGTAATGGTAAAAGGAAACCAGTCGACCAGGACACTGGAGGTGGAAACACCAATCGGAAATAGAAGCGTAAATCAGAAGTTGCGGGTTCCGCAGAGGCTACAGTTCTGAATCATGGAAAGTTCAAAGGAAAACCTAAGGGGCCGTGGGTGCCCAAAAAGGTGAAAGATCAGTCAGGCAATGACATCCTGGATTTACCGTGTCATATACACACAAAAAAGGACAAAGAGGGTAACCTGATTCTACCCAAACATACCACCCGACAGTTCCGACTCCTGATGCAGCAGTTTCGAGAGGGTCAGCCCCCGGAGAAGGACTCTGATAAGGAGGAAAAGGAAGAATATGATGGCTACCCCAATGTAAACACTACTTTGGTGATTTTTGCTGACGCTGAGAGCAAAAGTCGACTGAAGGTTATCAACAGAGAAGTGAACATGGTTGCTCCGGCAACTACGACGTACTTAAAGTGGTCGAAGACTCCCATCACATTTGACCAGTCCGATCACCCAGCGCACGTTGCTACCCCCGGGTGGCAAATGTTGGTGGTCGACCCATTCATTGGGGGCACTCGACTGACTAAGGTTCTCATGGATGGTGGCAGTGGATTGAATATTTTGTATGCTGAGACCCTCCAAGGGATGGGTATTCCAATGTCCAAGCTCAGTGAGAGCAACATGCGGTTCCATGGAGTCATCCCAGGAAAGAAGGCAGAGTCACTCGGACAGATTGTTCTTGATGTGGTTTTCGGTGATTCCAAGAATTGCCGCAAGGAGAAGTTGACATTTGAAGTAGTGGATTTTCACAATGCCTATCATGCTATTCTGGGCAGACTCACATATGCTTGTTTCATGGCCCGCCCATGTTACGTGTATCTTAAGTTAAAGATGCTTGGGCCCAGAGGTGTGATCACAGTCACGGGGAATCGATAGAGAGCAGAGGAATGCCTCCAGAAAGGCTGCAAAATTGCTAACGAGCAGATGGCAGCGGTAGAGCTGGAAGAGTACAGGAAAAACACCGACCCGAGTGATTTGTTGTGGGTTAAGAAACCTGCCTCAGAGTCAGCATTTCATTCAGCCGGGGAAACAAAGCCAGTTCACATTCACCCAACGATCCCTCTGCGGCTATGATGTATACTACATAACCTTCTTCTTGTAGACGTTGTTGGGCCTCCAAGTACATAGGTTTGTAGGACAGTAGCAAATTTCCCTCAAGTGGATGACCTAAGGTTTATCAATCCATGGGAGGCGTAGGATGAAGATGGTCTCTCTCAAACAACCCTGCAACCAAATAACAAAGAGTCTCTTGTGTCCCCAACACACCCAATACAATGGTAAATTGTATAGGTGCACTAGTTCGGCGAAGAGATGGTGATGCAAGTGCAATATGGATGGTAGATATAGGTTTTTGTAATCTGAAAATATAAAAACAGCAAGGTAGCAAGTGGTAAAAGTGAGCATAAACGGTATTGCAATGCTAGGAAACAAGGCCTAGGGTTCATACTTTCACTAGTGCAAGTTCTCTCAACAATAATAACATAATTGGATCATATAACTATCCCTCAACATGCAACAAAGCGTCACTCCAAAGTCACTAATAGCGGAGAACAAACGAAGAGATTATGGTAGGGTACGAAACCACCTCAAAGTCATCCTTTCTGATCGATCTATTCAAGAGTCCATAGTAAAATAACACGAAGCTATTCTTTTCGTTCAATCTATCATAGAGTTCATACTAGAATAACACCTTAAGACACAAATCAACCAAAACCCTAATGTCACCTAGATACTCCAATGTCACCTCAAGTATCCGTGGGTATGATTATACGATATGCATCACATAATCTTAGATGCACCTATTCAATGAACACAAAGAACTTCAAAGAGTGCCCCAAAGTTTCTACCGGAGAGTCAAGATGAAAACTTGTGCCAACCCCTATGCATAAGTTCACGAGGTCATGGAACTCGCAAGTTGATCACCAAAACATACATCAAGTGGATCACATGATATCCCATTGTCACCACAGATAAGAACGTGCAAGACATACATCAAGTGTTCTCAAATCCTTAAAGACTCAATCCGATAAGATGACTTCAAAGGGAAAACTCAATTCATCACAAGAGAGTAGAGGGGGAGAAACATCATAAGATCCAAATATAATAGTAAAGCTCGCGATACAACAAGATCGTACCACCTCAAGAACACGAGAGAGAGAGATCAAACACATAGCTACTAGTACATACCCTCAGCTCCGAGGGAGAACTACTCCCTCCTCGTCATGGAGAGCATCGGGATGATGAAGATGGCCACCGGAGAGGGATTCCCCCCTCCGGCAGGGTGCCAGAACGGGTCTAGATTGGTTTTCGGTGGCTAGGGAGGCTTCTGGCGGCGGAACTCCCGATCTATTCTGTTGTTCGATGTTTGGGTGGCATATGGATATATATAGGAGGAAGAAGTACGTCGGTGGAGCAACGAGGGGCCCACGAGGGTGGAGGGTGCGCCCAGGGGGGTGGGCGCGCCCCCTGTCTCGTGGCTGCCTCATTGCTTGCCTGACATATACTCCAAGTCTTCTGGATCACGTTCGTTCCAAAAGTCACGCTCCCGAAGGTTTCATTCCGTTTGGACTCCGTTTGATATTCCTTTTCTTCGAAACACTGAAATAGGCAAGAAAACAACAATTTGGGTTGGGCCTCCGGTTAATAGGTTAGTCCCAAAAATAATATAAAAGTGTATAATAAAGCCCATAAACATCCAAAACAGATAATATAATAGCATGGAAACATAAAAAAATATAGATACGTTGGAGACGTATCAGCATCCCCAAGCTTAATTCCTGCTCGTCCTCGAGTAGGTAAATGATAAAAACAGAATTTTTGATGTGGCATGCTACCTAACATATTTCTCTTAGTAATTCTCTTTATTGTGGCATGAATGTTCAGATTCATAAGATTCAAGACAAAAGTTTAATATTGACATAGAAATAATAATACTTCAAGCACACTAACAAAGCAATCATGTCTTCTCAAAATAACATGGCCAAAGAAAGCTATCCCTACAAAATCATATAGTCTGGCTATGCTCCATCTTCACCACACAAAGTATTTAAATCATGCACAACCCCGATGACAAGCCAAGCAATTGTTTCATACTTTTGGTGTTCTCAAACTTTTTCAATCTTCACGCAATACATGAGCGTGAGCCATGGATATAGCACTATATGTGAAATAGAATGGTGATTGTGGAGAAGACAAAAAGGAGAAGATAGTCTCACATCAACTAGGCATATCAATGGGCTATGGAGATGCCCATCAATAGATATCAATGTGAGTGAGTAGGGATTGCCATGCAACGGATGCACTAGAGCTATAAGTGTATGAAAGCTCAACAAAAGAAACTAGTGGGTGTGCATCCAACTCGTTTGCTCACGAAGACCTAGGGCATTTTGAGGAAGCCCATCATTGGAATATACAAGCCAAGTTCTATAATGAAAGATTCACACTAGTATATGAAAGTGACAACATAGGAGACTCTCTATCATGAAGATCATGGTGCTACTTTGAAGCACAAGTGTGGTAAAAGGATAGTAGCATTGTCCCTTCTCTCTTTTTCTCTCATTTTCTTTTTTCTTCTTTTTTTGGGCCTTCCCCTTTTTTATGGCCTTTCTCTTTTTTCCCTTTTTATATTTTCGTCCGGAGTCTCATCCCGCCTTGTGGGGGAATCATAGTCTCCATCATCCTTTCCTCACTTGGGACAATGCTCTAATAATGATGATCATCACACTTTTATTTACTTACAACTCAAGAATTACAACTCGATACTTAGAACAAATATGACTCTATATGAATGCCTCCGGCACAATGACTCATGAGTGACATGTATGAAAGAATTATGAACGGTGGCTTTGCCACAAATACGATATCAACTACATGATCATGCAAAGCAATATGACAATGATGGAGTGTGTCATAATAAACGGAACGGTGGAAAGTTGCATGGCAATATATCTCGGAATGGCTATGGAAATGCCATAATAGGTAGGTATGGTGGCTGTTTTGAGGAAGGTATATGGTGAGTTTATGGTACCAGCGGAAGTTGTGCGGTACTAGAGAGGCTAGCAATGGTGGAAGGGTGAGAGTGCATATAATCCATGGACTCAACATTAGTCATAAATAACTCACATACTTATTGCAAAAATCTATTAGTTATCGAAACAAAGTATTACGCGCATGCTCCTAGGGGGATAGATTGGTTGGAAAAGACCATCGCTCGTCCCCGACCGCCACTCATAAGGAAGACAATCAAAAAATAAATCATGCTCTGACTTCATCACATAACGGTTCACCATACGTGAATGCTACGGGAATCACAAACTTTAACACAAGTGTCTCGCAAATTCACAACTACTCAACTAGCATGACTCTAATATCACCATCTTCATATCTCAAAACAATCATCAAGTATCAAACTTCTCATAGTATTCAATGCACTTTATTTGAAAGTTTTTATTATATCCCTCTTGGATGCCCATCATATTAGGACTAAATTCATAACCAAAGCAAATTACCATGCTGTTTAGAGACTCTCAAAATGATATAAGTGAAGCATTATAGTTCATTTATTTCTTCAAAATAAAACCACCACCGTGCTCTAAAAAGATATAAGTGAAGCACTAGAGCAAATGACCAACTACTCCGAAATGTATAAGTGAAGATCAATGAGTAGTCGAATAATTATCTAACTATGTGAAGACTCTTTAACATTTAAGAATTTCAGATCTTGGTATTTTATTCACACAGCAAGCAAAACTAAATAAATTAAAATGACGCTCCAAGCAAAACACATATCATGTGGCGAATAAAAATATAGCTTCAAGTAAAGTTACCGATGAACGAAGACGAAAGAGGGGATGCCTTCTAGGGCATCCCCAAGCTTAGGCTATTGGTTGTCCTTGAATATTACCTTGGGGTGCTTTGGGCATCCCCAAGCTTAGGCTCTTGCCACTCCTTGTTCCATAATCCATCGAATCTTTACCCAAAACTTGAAAACTTCACAACACAAAACTTAACAGAAAACTCGTAAGCTCCGTTAGTATAAGAAAATAAATCACCACTTAGGTACTATTGTGAACTCATTCTAAATTCGTATTGGTGTAATATCTACTGTATTCCAACCTCTCTATGATTCATAAACTCTTTTACTAGCCATAGATTCATCAAAATAAGCAAACAACACATGAAAAACAGAACAGTCTGAAGTAATCTGTAACTAATGCAAACTTCTGGAACCCCAGAAATCCTGAGAAATTAGGAAGTCCTAGGAAACTTGTTTATTAATCTACTGCAAGTGGAATTGGTATTTTATCGCTCTCTGGTAAAAAATGAAAATTATTCTCGTGAGTGCATACTTTCTGTTTTTTACAGCAAGACCACAAAGACTTCACCCAAGTCTTCCCAAAGGCTCTACTTGGCACAAACACTAATTAAAACATAAAACCACATCTAAACAGAGGCTAGATGAATTATTTATTATTAAACAGGAGCAAAAAGCAAAGAACAAAAATGAAGTTGGGTTGCCTCCCAACAAGCACTATTTTTTAACGCCCCTAGCTAGCATGATGATTTCAATGATGCTCACACAAAAGATAAGAATTGAAACATAAAGAGAGCATCATGAATAATATTACTAGCAAATTTAAGCCTAACCCACTTCCTATGCATAGGGATTTTGTGAGAAAACAACTTGTGGGAACAAGAATCAACTTGCATAGGAAAGCAAAACAAGCATAACTTCAAGATTTTAGGCACATAGAAAGGAAACTTGATATTATTGCAATTCCTACAAGCATATATTCCTCCCTCATAATAATTTTTAGTAGCATCATGAATGAATTCAACAATATAAATATCACATAAAGCATTCTTTTCATGAACTACAAGTATAGAAAATTTACTACTCTCCACATAAGCAAAATTCTTCTCATGAATAGTAGTGGGAGCAAACTCAACAAAATAACTATCATGTGAGGCATAATCCAATTGAAAATTAAAATTATGATGACAAATTTCATGGTTATCATTGTTCTTTATAGCATACATGTCATCACAATAATCATCATAAATAAGAGACATGCTTTCATCATAATAAATATTCTCATCAAAACTTGGGGGACTAAAAATATCATATTCATCAAACATAGCATCCCCAAGCTTGTAGCTTTGCATATCATTAGCATCATGGATATTCAAGGAATTCATACTAACAACATTGCAATCATGCTCATCATCCAAAGATTTAGTGCAAATTTTTTTAATGCATTCTTCTTCTAACACTTTGGCACAATTATCGGAATCCTTATTTTCACGAAAGACATTTAAAAGATGAAGCATATGAGGTAACCTTAATTCCATTTTTTGTAGTTTTCTTTTATAGACTAAACTAGTGATAAAACAAGAAACTAAAAGACTCAATTGCAAGATTTAAAGATATACCTTCAAGCGCTAACCCCCCCGACAACGGCGCTAGAAAAGAGCTTCGTTGATGGGGTGTTAGTGCCGCTTTCCCCGCCTCCCCGGCAACGGCGCCAGAAAAGAGCTTGATGTCTACTACACAACCTTGTTCTTGTAGACGTTGTTGGGCCTCCAAGTGCAGAGGTTTGTAGGACAGTAGTAAATTTCCCTCAAGTGGATGACCTAAGGTTTATCAATCCGTGGGAGGTGTAGGATGAAGATGGTCTCTCTCAAAAAACCCTGCAGCCAAATAACAAAGAGTCTCTTGTGTCCCCAACACACCCAATACAATGGTAAATTATATAGGTGCACTAGTGTGGCGAAGAGATGATGATACAAGTGCAATATGGATGGTAGATATAGCTTTTGTAATATGAAAAATATAAAAACAGCAAGGTAGCAAGTGGTAAAAGTGAGCGTAAACGGTATTGCAATGCTAGGAAACAAGGCCTAGGGTTCATACTTTCACTAGTGCAAGTTCTCTCAACAATAATAACATAATTGGATCATATAACTATCCCTCAACATGCAACAAAGAGTCCCTCCAAAGTCACTAATAACGGAGAACAAACGAAGAGATTATGGTAGGGTACGAAACCACCTCAAAGTTATCCTTTCTAATCGATCTATTCAAGAGTCCGTAGTAAAATAACACGAAGCTATTCTTTCCGTTCAATCTATCATAGAGTTCGTACTAGAATAACACCTTAAGACACAAATCAACCAAAACCCTAATGTCACCTAGATACTCCAATATCACCTCAAGTATCCGTGGGTATGATTATATGATATGCATCACACAATCTCAAATTCATCTATTCAATCAACACAAAGAACTTCAAAGAGTGCCCCAAAGTTTCTACCGGAGAGTCAAGACGAAAACGTGTGCCAACCCCTATGCATAAGTTCACGAGGTCACGGAACTCACAAGTTGATCACCAAAACATACATCAAGTGGATCACATGATATCCCATTGTCACCACAGATAAGCACGCGCAAGACATACATCAAGTGTTCTCAAATCCTTAAAGAATCAATCGATAAGATGACTTCAAAGGGAAAACTCAATTCATTACAAGAGAGTAGAGGGGGAGAAATATCATAAGATCCAAATATAATAGTAAAGCTCACGATACATCAATATCGTACCTCCTCAAGAACACGAGAGAGAGAGATCAAACACATAGCTACTAGTACATACCCTCAGCCCCGAGGGAGAACTACTCCCTCCTCGTCATGGAGAGCACCGGGACGATGAAGATGGCCACAGGAGAGGGATTCCCCCCTCCGGCGCCCACTACTAGGAAAAGGGCTATAGATAGGATTGACACTAATGGCGCACCAGGGAAGTAGTGCGCCACTACTATATACTAATGGCGCATCAGTTGGTGATGCGCCATTAGTGTGGAAGACACTAATGACGCACCAGAAAACAGGTGCGCCACTAGTGATATTTTTTTTCATTTTTACATACATACTAATGGCGCATCCTACAGAAGTGCGCCATTACTAGTTCTAACTAGTAATGGCGCACCAGACAGGGAGTGCGCCAGTACTGATTTTTTTTATTCTTTTTTTTGCAAAACTACTAATGGCGCACCGCCTCACAGTGCGCCATTACTAGTTTAAACTACTAATGGCGCACCCTATAGAAGTGCGCCATTAGTATATATTTTGATATCATGAATATTTTTAAATTTCATGGGCACTTTTTGATATCATGAATATTTTTAAATTTCATGGGCACTTTTTGAATTCATGAATATTTTTTCAAATTTGATGATATTTTTTCATATTCAATATGATAAAATATTGAATATTCATGAGGACACTCGATCTCGATCCCCCTCCATCTCGATCTCGATTCCCCCTCCATCTCGATCTCGATCCCACCCGCGCCTCCTCTCCCCTCTTCATTTTTTAAAAACTAATAATAAAAAAGTGTAGACTACAATTGTTGTTAAACAACAATTATTATTGTTTTTATAAAAAAATATTACTGTTTCATATTCATATTCATTTTCTAAAAAATTATTACATGCAACAAAAAAAATTACTTATGGCGCAGCTCTGGCTGGTGTGCCATTGCTATATATAAAAAAAGATTACTAATGGCGCACCTCTGCCTGGTGCGCCATTGCTATGTAAAAAAAGATTACTAATGGCGCACCTCTGCCTGGTGCGCCATTGCTATGTAAAAAAAGATTACTAATGGCGCACCTCTGCCTGGTGCGCCATTGCTATGTAAAAAAAGATTACTAATGGCGCACCGACCGCAGGTGCACCATTAGTAAGATTCCCCCTAGCTAATTCCCTCTCTCTCGCCAGATCCCCTTCATCCCTCTCCCTCGCCCCCTAGCTAATTCCCCCCGCTGCCCCGACCCACGTCGCCGCCGCCGACCCCCCGCACCCTCCCCCGCTCCATCGCC